>NW_015540070.1:728947-768317 GCF_001515605.1 Sinocyclocheilus anshuiensis | reverse complement strand
TGGAGGTGCTGTGTGTTTCCAAATAAGGAAAGGGGAGTGACATTTCCGTCACACGCTTGAGGTATTCGGCCAATCACAACGTACTGGATAGCTGGCCAATCAGAGCACACTGCGTTTTTCAGAACGATGAGCTTTGTAAAAATCGACGCGTTTCAGAAAGGCGGTGCAGAGAGGAGCAACAATATTGTATGGTATGTTGAAAGTAATTGTTTTGTGTTTTTTGAACCTTAAACCATGTAAACACATTGCATTACACCAAATACACAAAATAATGTTCTTTTTAGCAACGTCATATGACCCAGTGTTGCCAAGTCCGCGGTTTTCCCGCGGAATTGGGCTACTTTAACACTGTTGCCGCGGGTTGAAGCGACTCCAATAACATGATATTTATCCCCTGGAATGTGAATTTTAGCAGGGGAACGCCACCAAAAAACGTGTATTTTGCCCCCCCCCGGAACGATTTTTAACTGGGGACCCCCTCGAAATGCGATTGGGCTAGTTTTGAGTAGTGATTGGGCGGGTTTTCTTGTGAAAACCTGGCAACCCTGATATGACCCCTTTAACTGCATAGAAATAAGGACTCATTCATGTTTTTACACCACAATGTTTAGTATATTCTCATAAGATAAAATTATTTAACTTGCAAAGAAACATCTTGCATAAAAGAAAAAAAATTCTACATTGCATGAAATTTATGTTCTGTGTTCTAATTGGACCAGGAACCTCACGGCTGGCTGGTAGACTTAGTGAATCGGGTAAGAACTTAAGTAACACACACTGATGGAAGGAATTATATTATATTATGTTATATTATATTAGACAAATGTATGTGGTGTTCAATGACTCTGAATATGTTTCTGGCTTATATCTGCAGTTTGGAGAGATGGGAGGCTTCACAGCAATTCAGTGCAAGCTCAACCAGGAAGAGATAGAGATTGGGGTAAGAATGTGCACTCTGGACGTCTTTGAATGTTACTGATGTAGAGTAGAATTGTAATTTTTATTTATGGCATATGCCCAAGGCCAATAAATATGGGAGAGTTACTGTTGATATTATTATAATAATTCTAATTATTGGCTTATCTGTGTCAGGCCAAATTTTGGTGCATCCCTTGTGAAGTGACTTGATTTTACAATTTACAATGAATGCGACAGAATTATATTCAGTTTAGAATCAAGCGGCAGAAATTACTGAGCTAAAAAATTGTTTCCCGTAATTGTGATTTCTGTGTAAACACAGATGTGGCTTTTTTATTGTAGATGTAAATCTAAACTCTGCCAATGTTCTGTTATTTTCTCAAATGATTTCTTAGCAAAATAATAACCTTATACCACACCTTAAATGCAAAAGAGATTTTGGTTGGTTGCACACTCGGTACAGGCTACAAGTTTAGCTATCTTAGATACGAGCAGGACAGGCTATGGACAGGCTATCTTTGGGTTGAGGGACCTGTAAGCATAATAATGGAATTGCAGAGAAATTAATGGATAATTCATGGATAATCCATCAGAGCAAGAGAGTGAAGTAGTGGTGTCTGGATGAAGAGAGGCAGTATGTGTGAGATGCTGAGAGAGAGAGAGTGAGTTGAACGAGGGCAGATTCTATTATAGCATGTGTGCTAAAGAGCTCAGGATGTTTATCACCATCACAGAGAGCATCCTACTCACAGCAGACAGTGAGAAAGAGACTAGAGCAGGGGGATGAGAGAGAACATGAGATGCCACATTCATATGGCTGGGGAAAAAAAGAACATTCAGGCCAGTTATTAAGATATGCACGAACAGAATTTGTTTTTAAACTCTATTTCTCATCTAGCCCTTTGATGTAATGTGGTTGTCTGAAAAAGAAAAAAAATTGAATTAGTGGGATAATGGCAAAAAATTAAACCACAGCTCTCGAACACCAACTAATGTTTTATAGGGTCAGACAAATGGATAGATAAACACATAGAAGGTAGAGAGAGATGGGATGATCAATAAATTGTCAAACAACCGACACAAGTTGATTGTGAGTCAGTGAATCAATTCATTAGATACACAAGTTTATCTAGATTTATCTAGATTTTTTTTTTTTTCATCTAGATAATCTAGTAAAAAAAAAATGTTTTTTTTTGTCAAACATTTGTCTGTCATGTCATGTTTTTGTTTGGTTTGGTTTTTGTTTTGGTAAGTTTTGTTTAGTTTTTTGTTTGTTTGTTTTGCTTAGATTTTTTTGTTTTGTTTTTGGTGATTTTTGTTTAGTTTTTTTGTTTGTTTGTTTGTTTTGCTTGGCTTAGCTTTTTTGTTTTGTTTTGTTTTTTGGCTTAGATTTTTTGTTTTGGTTTAAAATTTTCTACCATTGTTGTTAATGTTTGTTTAAGAAGACCAAAAAAAAAACAGAAATGTCTAATCTCCTCTAATCTCTTGTTTTGTCTAATCTCAATCTCAGAAATATCTAATCTCCTCCTCTAATCTCTTATTTTGTCTAATCTCTATCTCAGAAATGTCTAAAAAAAAAAAAAGACAGACAGATTCTTCGAATGTTTGACGGCTTCATTATTTTTAACAGACGAGGTGTCCGCTCCTTCTTTAGTACGAGCGTGTAAATGCTCCCCCTTGTCTTGGAGCTGTGAAGCCGCCTTGTTTTTGGTTCCGCCCGCTTTTCTTTTGAAGGTGTGCATTAGCATGATCTGGGTGCCAGGGCTGAGAGATAGAGCTGGTGACAGGGAAAAGATGCTTTGATTTAGGATTTGCATATTAATGGCCTTAACACAGGAACAGGAAGTTGGAGGCGAGCGTAGGGGGAGGAATTCTTTTCAGGGACACATACAACCTGCTTTGGCCACGTAAAGGAAACTCTGCTGGTTCATCGCCAGCTATGTTTTAATCTCAAACATAAAGGGATTTCCTGCTACAGTAACCATTTAATTTGTTGTGAGGGTAAGAGTCAATTAAAGCGAGAAAACAAGAGATGGATGCTGTCTCCCCTCCTCCACTGACTGGACTAATTCATTCACTCTCTCCAATGGATGAGAAGTCATTTGATGCTGAACAGAGGAGTGATTCATCAGTGCTGGCATCAATGTTGTGTAAATGTTGTATAAAAATCCCTGATTTTGTTTTTCACTCTTTAATCGGGTGCCTCTGTGGTGTCATTAAAGGAACAGTTTACCTAAAAATGAAAAATCTGTCATCATTTGCTCATGCTCTGACCCTCATGTCTTTCCAAACCTGTATGCTGAAATTTTAAAGAATCTTCTCATGGCTCTTTTCCATACAATGGCAGTTGATCCACTCCCGAAAGTTAGTCATACAGGTTTGAAACAACATGATGGTGAGTAATGATGACAGAATTTTATTTTTTTTTGTCAAACTTTTCCTTTAAGAGTTTGCGTACTCTTTGTTGCTGTGTCTTGTCTCCAGCTTAGAGAAACATTTTGTTTTTAGCTGGGAAAAATTGTGTATTTTTTTTATACAAGTTTGTTTTCGAGGTAACATTCATAGTAGAATGTACATGTGTGTATGTGTGTTTCCTCAGTGTGTATCCGCTCTGGTTCAGCCGCTCGGTGTGTGTGCAGAGTACCTCAACTCCAGCCTGGTGCAGGTGAGTGTTTCCGCGGTTCATCTGTTCACGTTTTGTTACCCTGGAATACTTGATTCTGATTGGTTTGAAGTTATGTGTTCAAGTCGCTAATTAGGTTGACAAGTTTATCATTTTGTATTTATTTTTGTCTAGATGAACTAGTCAAATTTAGATAAGCTAGGTGTTCAAGAAGACATACATTTTTTAAAAACTACCCTCTCACAAATATGTCTAGTCTGGTATGAGAGATAGATAGACAGACAGATAGATTACATTATTTTCACTTTATAAATCATCAAATCAACAAATAAACATTTCGTGTCTATTTATCTACTTATTTGGAAAGTAGCGTGTTAACATCTGCTTAACTATGGGCTCTTGATCACCCTGTCTGGGTTTACTTTGGTCTTATGACCAGCTGACAGTGCATTATTCAATACTTTCCTGTTACATGTAGTTGAACCTTAGATATTTTGTTTATATAATCAGATGTACCTGGTAAAGGACATAGCTTTGATATGTGCTATTGACTCATAAAGAATACATTTGAATCAACATGTTTTTTAACAGTGGTTACCAGAGAAATTTCAAGGGCATTCTGCAATGTGACCTTCAGCTTAAAGTGGTTGGTTTTGTTGTATTTTGTAGCCCATGCTGGACCCAGTCATCCATAAGATGATAACATATGTGCAGAACCTGGAGGAGAAAGACCTGAAAGACAAGGTAAGGCACCTGCATGCATTTTGGTGACGTAGTGTTAGAGTTTCATAACTTTAGAGATGTCATTTGTATTTAGTTTAAATGTTGAAATATATTTAATGGAAGTATTTTAAATTTTTATGTTTTAATATAAAATAGCAAACCTGTTTTAAAACATGTTTTTCACACATATTACAAACCATTTTGTACCCTCATAAATAAAAAAGTACATTCAGTGTTTGTTTATGATTATTCATGATTATTACATCATCCTCAGAGTGAAAATTATTTACAAAATGTAGTGTTGTTTATTTGCATAGGTTCTGCGTTTTTCATCTGGATTAAGTACCATGTTTTAAATGATTAAAATGTCATTCTGTTTTAAATTTCTGTCATGTTTGAGAGACTTTAACTCACCCTGGTTGTTTTTATGCATGTCTCTTTCTCTCTAAAGCGTTTGGTGAGTATTCCAGAGCTCTTGTCGGCCATTAAGCTCCTCTGCATGCGTTTCCAGCGGGAGCTGGTGAACGTCGTGGATGACCTTCGGCTGGACATCCTTCTTCGAATGCTCAAGACGCCCCACTTCAGTGCCAAGATGAACTCCCTCAAAGAGGTTCAAATTCTTTTCCTCATATTAGTGCTCTGGAGCTTAAAGTTAACGCCTGAGTTCTTCCCTCATGTTGACGGCTTTGTGCTCTGATAGGTCACGAAACTCATTGAGGAAAGCACAGTTTCCAAGACTGTGAAGAACGCCATTGACACAGACAGACTCCTGGACTGGCTGGTAGAAAACTCAGTACTGTCAATAGCTTTGGAAGGTAAGACAGTCCCTGATTCAGTTTAACAGTTAGTCATTTGCTTTCATATAGGTTTACCAACAGGCCATACATGGGAAATAATACAAAAAACAGAATATCTTTTATAGAGTTGCTGTTTTTGATAATGAACATAAATTTACCTCTGCATCCTAACTCAAGCTACTGTCAAATGTCCTTTTTTTCTAAGAGACCAAAAAAGTTATATTATTAATATTGCAGCCTGCACTGCTCAACTGCGCTGAAGATATGCGTTTGAAACAATATTACTCGTTAGAACATGCAGAAGCTAAAAAATGCATTTTTCTATTAAGATATTTATTTTGTTAAGGAAAAATGACTGGAAAAGTGCAAAGAATTCAAAAGCGTGAAGTGTTTGTCATGTTCTGACTATAAAGAGTAGCTTAAAACCACAATTAACAGTCTGGTTTCTTCAAATTTCACTTAGGAAAAAAAATCTGCCTTTAAACTTGAAAGAAATAAATGATGATTATCAATATTGACTGATATGAAAAAATTGATCACGATAATAATTTATCACTCAGCCCTAGACATAATTTAGCATTGTGCATTTAAAGCAGCAGTCGACAAAACAACAACGCATGCTTAGAATCAATGTTAATTTTATGAACAAATAATGTTTGTCACAATTTTCATCCACAAAAGTTTTTCACCGACGAAAACCAGATGATGACTAAATAAATGCCCGTTTGAATGACAAAAACTATGACAAATCTATTAATATTTTTGGATTGGAAACCAAAGGCAGTACATAAATGTGTCTTGTGTATATGGACGCTCACACTTTCACACTGAGCGAATCATCTATGTGTTAAAGTGTTCAGAAGCCAGAAGCTCAAACTGTTGCTTTGTGCTTGAAGCCTTTTCACCTCACCCACTCATTTGTGTCATCTCTTTATTCAATTGTCTTTATTCGACTCATTGTCTCTTCTCTCTTTGTTCTGTTTGCATTTCTCTTGACACTTTCTCTTTTCCCCCTTCACTTTCTCTTTTGCTCCTCTCTTTCACTTTAATACCTTAGTTTGGTTTACTTTCTCTTTGCACTCTTCCTTTCGCTTTCTTTTTGTTTTACTTTCACTTTGCCTTTTTTGCTAGCTTTGTCTTTCACTTGTGCTCTCTCTCTCTTATTTTTCTAAATGGACTTTGTTCTTTTTTGTGTAATGAAAGAAACCATGTTTTGAATTTGAACTGTATAATAAATGTATGATGTTATTTGATGTATTTAATGTTCATAATGATTTTTTTGGAGGGTGTCTTAGTATTGGGTTGCTGAGATTTTACAGATTAAAAAAAAAAATCAAGCTAAACTTTCGGTTTATAAAAGTACCAATTCTAAAGTTGAGGGTAATAAAGGAAAAAAATATAATTTTTTTTTCATGTCTGATTTAAAATTTTAGTAAATGTGATTACAAGGGATGGAAAACTTTGACGTTTTTACATTAGTGGGTTTATAATGGAGCTAGACTCTTATTTTAGGAGTATTTTTTTATTGCATCCAGTGCTGTATGAGAATAATGGTTTTAGGTAACACTTTATTTTAAGGTGTCCTTGTTACACGTTACATGTTCTTACTATTGTAATAAAAATAAATTATGCATAATTTCATGCAAGTAACTCAGTAGTATTACTGAGTAATTTAAATGTAGAATTTAAATGTATAATTACACTGTAACAAGGACACCTTAAAATAAAGTGTAACCTGTTTTTATTAAAAATAAAATAATAATAAATAAATAAAATAAAATATTTTTTCTGTCTCTCTCTCTCTCTGTGATGTAGGAAACATTGACCAGGCCCAGTACTGTGACAGAATAAAGGGAATCATTGAGCTGTTGGGCAGTAAGCTCTCATTGGATGAACTCTCCAAAATATGGAAAATACAGGTGAGCGGTGTCTTTAAAGATATTCTTCAAATCAGTGCTCCTTCTAAGCTGCATGAATTTCTGACATTGTTTCTAAGAAATATACTGCACAGAAGGCTCTCAATGTCTGCACCAAGAGCTTGTAACACTCCAAAGAGAAAGGAAAAATTGAAATCGCATCATATGACCCATTTAAATGTATAATTACACTGTAACAAGGACACCTTAAAATAAAGTGTAACCTGTTTTTATTAAAAATAAAATAATAATAAATAAATAAAATAAAATATTTTTTCTGTCTCTCTCTCTCTCTGTGATGTAGGAAACATTGACCAGGCCCAGTACTGTGACAGAATAAAGGGAATCATTGAGCTGTTGGGCAGTAAGCTCTCATTGGATGAACTCTCCAAAATATGGAAAATACAGGTGAGCGGTGTCTTTAAAGATATTCTTCAAATCAGTGCTCCTTCTAAGCTGCATGAATTTCTGACATTGTTTCTAAGAAATATACTGCACAGAAGGCTCTCAATGTCTATATATATATATTTATTTATTTATATATATTTATTTATTTGTGTGTGTGTGTGTATATATATATAATTGCGTTATTTTTCATAACTAATTAATATATTAGGGATGTAACGGTATTATCAATACTGTGGTATCGCGATAGCAAAACTGTCTCGATATCATCGTGGTCACATGACGATATGAAACAATAGGTCTTCCAGGCAAAAAGTGTAGTTTTGAAAAAATATTTAATAGCACTGTCAAAAAAATTAGCGCGTTAACGCAGACTATTAATTTTTTCAGTTTTAACGCGTTAAAAATATTTAACATAATTAACGCAGGGGGCAGAGCTAGGGTTGACCACCCCACTCACAACTGCTGCCTCTGTCTCTTTTTTTTCTTGGCAAGAAGTGCATTTATTTAGTTGCAGAATGTCTTTAAGACCACATCAAACCAGAGACGTTTCAGATGTGCTCTCCAACTTCACCTCAGCATCAGGCGCAAGTCAAACGAGCGCAGAAGCGGTACTGTTCTCGTAGCGCGTGCTCTTCAATAGCACACACATAGGCACGGGTGCGCACTGTAGCCTGTATCATTTCAAAGCACGAATGAAACTACATGCATGCAATGTCGTCAGTTAAGTCATGAAGATACCAAAAAGGCGATTAAAGCTGCCTTAAAACTGTGCATGCATGTAATATGTTATGAGTCACATTTAAGAACTTGTCTCTGAAATGGTTTTCAAAACTGTCCTGGAGCAGCCCAGCACTGTCTCAGTCTCACTCATCTAACACACCCAATTCAACTCGTCAGTTCATTAGTAGAGACTTTAAGACCTGAAGTGGGTCAGTAAAGGTAAAGAGATTTGAGAGAAAATACAATGCATGTCAGATCTGCGTCACGTTCAGCAGCGGCAGCTCTTAAAGAAATAGCAGCCAAATAACCTAATAACCGGCTGCTGTTATGTTTGTTAATCAAATAAAAAAAAATCAATAACTTTTATAGCTTCAAGGATTCATCTATATTTAATTTAGAATTTAGTGTTTGATAACTTTATTCAATTTCTGTATATTTCTGCTGAAGGGCACAGGTAAATATGGTTGATTATAATGGGTTTATGTGAAGATTGTTTTAAGTTCACTTAAATTAGAAGTAATTTTTTAAAGTCTAATAAATGTTAAAATTGATATCTCTCAATTATACTGTAATGTTGAATGGCTATAGTCAATGGTTAAATATTAGGGGGGAAAAACAATTATATAGAGACATATATTGGTATCAGTGATACTGGCCTTCAGTCATAAAAAAAGATGCCATTAAACAAATATATAAAAATGTACTGTTTATGTTGTTTGTACATTAATTTGAAGATTGAATGTGAAATGATTGCAATATAAAAGTATATTTAAAAACTTTATTGTTAGGTGGGATTAATCGCGAATAAATGTGCAATTAATTAGTAAATTTTTTTGAATCGATTGACAGCGCTAATATTTCAACTTCTTATTCTAACATAAAAGGTCTTTAAATTTGTGGTTTGGTCCATTATGCTGTCAAACAAAATAAAACCGAAAGCACAATATGGCTTAATCCCTTCATCAAGTCTGTTTTTGCTGCGCGTTTCAAAGTGATGCGCACACATTGTTCAGACGATCAGCTCGTGATCCGGTGTTTTCCGCGCCTCAGAACGGCTCAGTTCTCAGTGAATGCAGTGAACTCGTTTATTGCATGTGCTGTGAGTTTAGCGCGTGTTTGGGAATCCAACGGCCACCAGTTATGCTTTATTTTCGTGGCAGATGATTACAGCATTTCACTAGATTTGTAGTGAAATGCATTTTTGTAAACCTGTTTTCACTGAAGCTGGAGTTTTCCTTCAAAATAAAAGCTCTACTGCCGTTTCCGTCAAAATACAAGCTTAAAAGTGCAGTAAGAATTGCTGACAGCTAGCGGTTTAAATGGGTAATGTTACTGCAGTCCAAATTCAAAATATCTCTTTCAAGTGAAGAAATTAGGAAAGAAGCAGGACCGTGCACAGACCTTTTGAGGGGCATGTGCTGAAACTGAAAAAGGGCAAACGCAAAATTATAGTCTCAAAAGCTTTAGATTTATTCACTATTAATAACCATAATAATAATATAGACCAGAGTGCAATAAAAAAATTTTTTAGCTATTCTGTTTGGTTTTACAAGTTAATTTGTATTATAACATGTTTATGTATGTCATTGAGAAGAGGGGAAGGTAAAGCAATGAGTCAAGTATTTTTGCCAAACTATTTTGAAATATAATTTAAATAATTATGTCCAACACAATTCCAGACAAAATAGGAGATTATAAAACTATAGCCATACCGTCACTATAGAGCATATCCAACATGTATCCGCCTACCTGGCAAAAACTTGATACTGTGGAGCTGTACAAAACAGTTTGTTTTGCTGCTTGATATTAAAAAATGGTGTGTCTTACCATATTATTTTAGTGTATTATCTTAATTATGAACACACTGGTTTGTAGTGCAAACAGTTTTACCGTTTACTGCATTGTTGTTATTCTTCTCGTTATTTACCTATAGCGGCTAATGAACCGGAAGTCTCGCCCATAGGCTTACTTCAGCGTTGAAGAAAAAGGTGGATAGTTATCAGCAAACATAAATCAAAGAAATTGTTTAGAAATATATTTTACCTAGGTGACGAGGATCACTCAGTCGCTTTGTGTCAAACTCAAATGCAGTTACGGGGTTTTTGACCAGCGAATGTGTGCAAATGTGCATTTTGTCCGTCATTAAAACGGCGGCATCACATTGCGATTTCATCAACAGGTTACAAAGTTTGTTGTAGCTATATGGGCTGTATGTAAAAAATTCCATTTAAATTAGTTTATATGGTTTGGTTATACATGTGCAACATGTTAACATGCATCATATTTTATGTCCAGGCTGGTCAGTCCTCCACTGTGATAGAGAACATCCACACTATCATCGCCGCTGCTGCCGTCAAGTTCAACTTTGACCAGCTCAGCCACCTCTTCGTCCTCATACAGAAGGTCTTGTCTGTCTTCCTTTGGACTCTTTCATCTTTATGAGCTGTTTCTGACTGTGCCTTGTGTGTTTTCAGAGCTGGGAGGTGGAGAGTGATCGCGTGAGACAGAAGCTTCTGAGTCTGATTGGACGGATCGGCAGGGAGGCTCGCTCTGAGGCAACCACAGGAAAGGTATGTGCCATTCATATGTATATATGAAACTGTATGTGTATTTCTGTCTCTCAGTTAAAACTGAACTGAAAGTTGGGCTTTGAACCGGTCTAGCTGCTAATAAGCAACAATGCTGAAATGTGACAGCCAGTGATTGATGTAGAACTGCTGAAGCTTGTGAAAGTTTGCACTGTAATGATTTTTTTTGTTTCTGAAATAATTGGATGATTTTCAAATATCGGTCGTTGAATGATTGAGGGAAAAATGATTGCAATTAACTATTTAACCTTAAGAGATTATTTCTTTGCATTAAATCATAAAATGTATAAAAAAAAATGCATGAGGGATATAAACATAAAATGTATATGAGTCTTTAAACAAACACTGCTCAGGGTATAAATATATGAACATATTTAGAATATTAAAATACTTAATATAATATTTAAATATTTAAACATTCAATTCACACTATTTTTTTCAAACCCAAACCACCTCATTGTTATATTAGTTAATATTAGAACAGTGATTAATGATATAATAATATTGTAATATATTACAATATTAAATAAATACATTTTTTATGTTTATATTGCATAATTATACAATCTTAATATATTCCTTTACTTTTACATGCCAATTGAAGGTGGTCTGGTTAAACTTTATTCAAGTTATTATTTTCTATATTTGACAGCAGATTTTAATGTGCTACTTACCATTTAATATGCTACCACCTACAATACTTTTAAAAAGATTTGGTTCAATACAATTTTTTTTTTTTTTTAAGAAATAAATACTTTTATTAATGATGCATTTAATTGGTCAAAAGTGACAATTAAGTCTTTTACACTTGTTAGAATAAATTATATTTGATAGGCTATTTTTGCATTTTCAGTCCTGAACAAAAGCATATCACAAAAATATTAACCAGCACAATTGTTTTCAACATTAATAGTCATAAGAAATGTCTCTTGAGCAGCAAATCAGCATATTATAATTATTTCTGAAGGATCATGTGATACTGAAGACTGGAGTGATGGCTGCTGAAAATTCAACTCAACTCAAGCCATCTCAGGAATAAATTACATAATTTTAAATTGTAATAATATGCACAATATGACTGTTTTTACTCAAACAGTATTTTTGTATTTTTAATCAAATAAATGCAGCCTTTGTGAGCTATAAATCTCAAATAGAGAGAGAGAGAGAGATTTAGAGCATGACAAAAAAAAATTTGACACTAGACTTGTGAATTATTTTGATGTAAAATCACAGTATCTGTGTTTTTTGTGGCTTTTGTTTCAGGTGTTGGAGGTGTTGTGGGAGTTGGCGCATCTCCCCACCCTTCCTACCACTCTAGTGCAGCAGGCCCTGGAAGAACACCTCACCATCCTCAGCGACGCATATGCCGTCAAAGAAACCATCAAGAAGAACTATATCGTCAAATGCATCGAGGACATCAAGAAGGTGAGCTGATATCATAATTCCCATAAACCACAATCTCCAAAGACTGTTGCTCACTTCATCTGTAGTGTATAAACAGATATCGATAAATAACCAACATGAATATGATTCATTTTTTATGATGTCACTATTATTTGTTGTTCTGTCGTTATGGAAAGTCACTGTCTGGCTTGCTTCTGGTGGTCTGAATTGGAGTGAGGGTCCCTCACTCTTACACACATCTCCTGTACTACTCCATCTGCTTTGTGCTCCTTCCTGAAGATCCATATTCAGAAGATTATGGACAATAAACACAAAATATGCACAAATACTCACACAGTAACACAATGACACACATTTTTGAGCTTCCTGGCTTCTTTTTCAGGCTAGAATCTGTGCAGCAGTCTATATTAAGAGCTGTTCTGGGAGTATAAAGGTGTTGTTCTGTCTCTGGCGCTAGATGTATATTTTTGGCAGTCTAGTTTCAGCTTGCCTCATCTCTCTCACACACACACATACATGCACACAGGCATTCACTTTGCTCAATCTTTGCGCTTCAGCCTCTGATGTGATTTGGGTGCAGCGTCTGCCGCATAAACTCTTAGTGGCGCTCACTGAATACTGAAAGTTTATGTCTTTAGATGCAAATACAGGAGGATTCAAAGTCTCCCAGCGAGACACAGGTCTCTTTTCTTACTGGCACCTGGGGCAAGAAGAAACCGAGCTCAGTGGCTAAAGTAAGAGAAGACCCACCCCTTTAGTTCACAACACTGACCAATCATAACTCAGCCTGAATCTCACATGAACAGAATTTGATTTGCAAACTGATGATTGCCACTTGATTCACTGGGACGAACTGTAAAGATATGTGTGATTTACAAAGGGCACTTCTGAGGGTTTGATCTGCACATCCAAATATCTATTGGAAAAACTAATGACTTTTTGACTGTTGGATTCAGTCTTTTGTTGGACTATTTGAAACTTTTGGAAATCAGAGACTCTAACCAATGCCTGGGTTGTTGATGGGTCAATGACGTGATACTAATTTCTTCTTCCTGATAATTCATTAAAAATACATTTATAATTTATTTACAAGTAAATAATGCGGTTTGCACATATAATAACTTAAATATGCCTCTTTCTGAATTCAAATTCATTCTGATATTTTTGGGGGGCATGTAAAGTCAAAAATGTCAGGCAGATACAACTGTCCTGATATCAAAATTAAGAAAAAGGCTTTATTAAAAGAAGACAGTCATATGGTGCAACCAACATACAGAGAAAAAAAAAAACAATGTTTAAAAAAAATGATATCATAGAGTGGACCCCAGACCCTCATGACTCAAGGTCAAGAAGTCTCTCAAAATATATGATAATTTGACCATTTTATGACACGACAATGTTTGTTCAGGTTATAAAATGTCATGTGGTGCGACCCCTAAAAAACGTACATTTATAATTTAGTAAATGTTTTGATTTTGGAAAAAAAATTTAGTTTTTAATTTTAAGTTTATTATTTTGTTACTTTGGTTGTACCACATGACATTTTTAGAGTCATTAAATATAAACTTTTCTTGAAAATGGTATAAACGTTAATAAACCATATGAAAGTTGTGGACATATTTATACGTCATTGGCCCAGATGGAGCTTACCGTATTCCATGAATGAACCATGTGTGTTATGGTTGATGTTTCGGTGTTTATATCTGTGTTTTTGTGCTTGTATTGTAGTCGTCTCAGCAGACTAACCCTCAGACGGTGTGGGTGGTTCCAGCCTTGCGGCAGCTTCACGAGATTACACGGTCTTTTATCAAACAGACCTACCAGAAACAGGACAAGGTACATGTAGACAGTGTTCAGATGAACCATCTGGCCTGTTTTTTTTTTTTCATGCAAGTGGTGCTACATAAACTATGAACCTCATTTTTCATGCTTTAAATGGCTTTGGATTATATTTTATGTTGTATCAGAGTATAATCCAGGACCTGAAGAAGAACTTTGAGATAGTGAAGCTGATCACTGGCTCTCTGGTGTCATGTCATCGCTTGGCAGTGTCCGTCGCTGGATCCAATGGTCTTTCTGGGTCCACACTGGTTGATGGGCGGTACTCCTATCAGGAGGTGCACTGCCACAAGTCCATTATCTCTTTGTGATACGAAGAATTTAATCATTGTTTATATTACAGCTCAGTCAAAAATAGAGTTTGCCGATAACAAGTACTAAGGTGTGAAAGAAGCTTAATTTCAAATAATGTAAAGCAGTGCAAATCTAAGTTTTATTAGATAAAATATTTTTAAATTAATTATTAAAAAACAGTACTATGAACCTTGACATTTTTGGTACATATTTGGAAAATAATAACAATAAAATATGGTATTAATTATTTTTTTTCCCTCCAGCGGTTCACAAACATGTAGCAAATAAAATATGCATTCTTTTAGTCATCTACAACATCCAAAAAAGGCGGTCGACTTCTAGTTTCTAGTTAAGATAGTGTAAGCAAAGTCTAGTAATTTCCTCTGTTTTAAAGATGAATCATATTGCTGTTTGACACAAACATTAGCACAGTACAAAAATATATTTGTAGACTACCAAAGTGACTCATGTTTTGCCTCTCATTTGGTAAGAATGAAAAAAGAGAAGTAGTTTTTTTTTTATCTATCTAATGTTGTTGTTTTTTTGTTTTGTTTTGGGGGGTTTTCTTTTTTTTTTTTTTCCAGTATTTGGAGGGTCATTTGAAGTTCCTTGCATTCTTCCTGCAAGAGGCCAGTCTGTACCTGGTCTGGAATAGAGCCAAAGAGATCTGGGAATGCTTGGTGTCCAGCATGGATGTGTGCGAGCTGGATCGAGAGGTGTGGTTTTGTTTTGTTTTGTTTTGGTTTGGTTTGGCTTGGCTTTGATTTTTATTTATTTTTTTTTTTTTTTTGCTTTGCTTCTATTGTTTGTTTGTTTTGTTTATTGGTTTGTTATTTGTTTTATTTTGTTTGTTTTGCATGTAATTATGCTGTTTAATCATGGTCCTTAAAAAGAAAAGCGGCTGAAGCCACACATGCTTTGGATTGAAGTTTAAACGCCATTGTGTTTTTTGTTATTTTTACCAACTTGTTAAATGTAGTGTGTTTAATGATTTTTCAGTTCCGGGGTATAAAAATTGGTGTTGCAAATACTCACTAACTGCTGATTTTTTGTTATTGTGAAAAAGTATGTCGTTTTGATGGTGTTCAACTTTGCTGTAGATGTGTTTCGAATGGTTCACTAAGGGACAGCATGATCTAGAGAGTGACGTTCAACAGCAGCTCTTTAAAGAGAAGATCCTCAAGCTGGAGCCTTATGAGATCACTATGAACGGTAAAAGTTCAACCAAAGAGTTCACTCACTGCTTCCACTTAAAAACCACAGTATTTCCACATTATAGCACCTTGAAGTATTGCACGTCTCCTGTACATCTGCAGGAAACCACTGCGCTTACTGTGCTAAATTTGCAAAAGAAAAAAAATGGCCTTGTTAGCACCATAGGGGGAAGTTGCATAAAGGGGGTACTATGAGTGTGTGAGTTTTCTGTGGTCTTTCATCAATGTTTTACAGGGTTTAACCTCTTCAAGACCTTTTTTGAGAATGTGAACCTCAGTGACCACCGTCTCAAACGGCAGGGAACACAACTGGTATGAGATTTCTGCTTGTTCTCAGTGAAATGGGTCAGAAAATCCCGTCTTGACAGGTGAAAACATATGATTGTCTCTCTCAGTGTGTGGAGCGATTGGATCTGGCTGGGATGGACTTCATCTGGAGGATTGCGATGGAATCTCCAGACGAGGACATTGCTAATGAAGCCATACATCTCATCATTACTTACAGCTACATTAACCTCAACCCCAAAATGAAGAAGGTAAACAGTCAAACCTTCATTATTTGAGTCTTGCTATTCCATAATTTTGCAGTTAATTAACATTTTCTTTGTGTAATTTTTGCAGGACTCAGTATCTCTTCATAAGAAATTCATTGCTGACTGCTATAAGAGATTGGAGGTGAGTGTTACACTGTCACACTCCCGCTTCCCTCCCTTGTGATGATGATTGTGATAAAATTCATTCTTACATCACACACAGGCTGCTAGCTCTGCGCTGGGCGGCCCGACCCTCACACATGCTGTTACCCGGGCAACCAAGATGCTGACAGCCACTGCTATGCCAACGGTCGCCACATCAGTGCAATCTCCATCCAGGTATGAGGACTAGTTTTGAGGCCAATTGAGCAGCTTTCAGATCAGTTGATGAGATCCAGCTGATGTTGTTGGCTGCATTTTCGTTGTCTTAAGTAAAGCACTTTTACATTACTTTTATTAAACTTAAACCATACCAAAGCTAGAACAGAAGGGACTATGTACAGTTATTGTTTTGTTTGTTTTGTTGCTTTTTTGTTGTATTGATTTTTGTTTTGTCTTCTGTTTTCTTTTATTGTATTGCGTTTGTTGTATTGATTTTTTCTTTTTGTCTTCTGTTTTGTTTTGTTGTATTTTGTTGTATTGATATTTTTTGTGTTCTATTCTGTTTTTGTTGTATTTATTTCAGTTTTTAGTGTTCTATTCTGTTTTTGTTGTATTTATTTCAGTTTTTAGTGTTCTATTCTGTTTTTGTTGTATTTATTTCAGTTTTTAGTGTTCTATTCTGTTTTTGTTGTATTTATTTCAGTTTTTAGTGTTCTATTCTGTTTTTTTGTTTGTTTGTTTTTGTTTTGTTGTATTGATTTTTGTTTTTTTCTATTCTGTTTGTTTTTGTTTTGTTGTATTGATTTTTGTTTTTTGTGTTCTATTCTGTTTTTGTTATTTTTTGTTTTGTATTGATTTCTTTTTGTTCTATTCTGTTTTTGTTTTGTTTTTGTATTGATTTTTGTTTTTTGTGTTCTATTGTTTTTTGTTTGTTTTTGTTTTGTTGTATTGATTTCTGTTTATTGTTCTATTCTGTTTTTTTTTGTTGATTTTTTGTTTTGTTTTGTTCTATTTTTTATTTGTTTTTGTTTTATCTTCAACAACTTACATTTATCCCACATTTAATACTTTGTCCTTTAGTTGCATTGGACTTTATATTAAAGTCTTAATTGATCTGAAGGTTGTTCAGAAAGAGTTTGATATCATTAATATCAAGACTGATGTCATTTAATATCAAGATTGATATGTATTACATAAAATGTATTGAAGTTCATAACCATCTCTGTCCTCAGGTCCAGTAAACTAGTGATCATTGAGAGACTTCTGTTATTGGCAGAGCGTTATGTCATCACAATAGAGGTGAGAGCTCTAATGCATTAATACTTATCTTAAATGACTTACAGTTGATCTCTGTTTGAAAGCATCAGTCAGTCTCAGCGAAGGAACCAGCAAGCTGTAAAAGTCAAATGTAGCAACATCATTGAACGACAGACTTTGCTAATTAATTCTCTTAATGTGTTAGGTAGTTGTCAGACTCGCAGCTGTGGAATGATGAAATCTGATCACTGGTTGACTGCAACATTCACAGTCTCCCCGTTTCTCTAGCTGTTCAGTTCCGTGCTGAAATCTGGCATAGAGTCTGTCACGCCATTTAGTGCATTCAGGAATAATCATACCAGAACACAGCAAAAGAGATCTGATACGGTGTTGATTCCTGCACGTATTCAGAGAAAGAGGCAGACATTTTGACACCCGTTCAGTCTAACAGACGCTAATTGGTCGGTTATTGACAGACATTTGGTGCAGGAAGTGCTTTTGGACCGTAGCACTTTTGTCTAATCTATGAATTTGAGTAAATCATGTAATATGAAGCTCTGTAGCTTATTGCTGGAATTCATTTGCCAATTAATTGAAATGCTTATTCGTGGAAAAATGATTTGAAATGGCAGATTTATTGCTGTAAAATATGCAGGAGCTCATCTAATGTTACATTTACCTCAGGAAAGTGGTTCAATAGCTTGTTAGTAAGCAGGAAAAATATATTAATATAATTAATATAATATGTTTTTCAAATGTATCATTTTGTATATTTTAATAATGTATACTAATATGTTTTAGAAATAATTCTAATATATTATATGTAATATAATAACATATACTAGATTTTATTCCTATTATTGATGTCTTGATTATTTAATATACACTTCTTTTTTACTACAATTTAAAATAACTACTTACTGTTTTAATTAGCACTGTCAATGATTAATCGCATCCAAAATTAAAGTTTTTGTTCTCATAATATATGTGTGTGTACTGTGTATATTTATATATAATATAAATTATATGAATATAACTATATGTGAAAATATTGTCAAAATGTATACTGTATGTGTGTGCATTTATATATACATAATGAATATACACAGTACACACACATATATTATGTAAACAAAAACTTTGTTTTGGATGCGATTAATCGTTTGACAGCACTAATTTGAATATATTTTAAAATGTAATTTATTTCTGTGACGCAAAGCTGAATTTTCAGCATCATTACTCCAGTCTACAGTGTCACATGATCCTTCAGAAATCATTCTAATATGCTGATTTGCTGCTCAAGAAACATTTATTATTATAATCAATGCTGAAAACAGTTGTGCTGATTATTATTTTTGTGTAAACTGTGATACATTTTGTTCAGTATTCTTTGATGAATAGAAAGTAAAAATGTATAATAATTTTTTTTATATTATAAATTTATAATATCTAAAAATATTTGAATCTGTAGAGCTGATTTCGTAAAAAATGTTATGACAGCCAGCATTTAAATGATTATATCTTCACACTGGTTTGAAATGGAAAATGAGTTTCCAGGTCACATGGTATTGACTGTTGTCCCGCTGGATCTGTTTCAGGACCTGTATTCTGTTCCTCGAACTATTCTACCTCATGGAGCGTCTTTCCACGGCCATCCTGTTACACTTCACATCACTTACGAATCTACCAAAGACACATTCACCTTGGAGGTAACATCACATGCACACACGCACACTTCTTGCAGTTCTGGCGCTCATGACTCAAATGCACACACTTATGACAGACTGTAAACAGGGTTGATATAAATGGAAGACTTGATATACATTCTCCCTGTTTGGAGAATAGAGGAGCATTGATAAATGGCAGGTGGAGGTTCGGCGTGAGAAACCAAATGTGATATTAATAAACAACAGTCTATTGGATGATCGTGACTCAACTGACTGACTGGAATTTGCTGTGCCTGATTTGAATGGACGAATCGAAACGGCCCTTATGTGTTTGTGTTGATGTGAATGTGTGCAGGCCCACAGCAACGAGACCATAGGCAGCATCAGATGGAAGATAGCCGAGCAGCTCAGCTGTCCGGTGGACAATGTGCAGATATTTGCCAATGACAGCATGGTGAGTCAAACACTAACTGCGATTGGTCGCAGTCATATCTGAGCGGTGCACAGGTGCCAAACACTCCTACAGCACAGGCCAGCACTCTGTGAGAATGTGGC
This sequence comes from Sinocyclocheilus anshuiensis, assembly GCF_001515605.1. NCBI lineage: Eukaryota > Metazoa > Chordata > Actinopteri > Cypriniformes > Cyprinidae > Sinocyclocheilus > Sinocyclocheilus anshuiensis. Next base: position 748,759 of record NW_015540070.1, on the reverse strand, counting down.
AGCTATTATGACCGCATGTGGAGGCTTGGTTCTCAGACCGATTTCTAATTATAGTTAACAATAAGCATTCTTTATTCGTATTGCTTATTGTTACCAGTGTTATTTTGGTGTTATGTACTATTTTAGTTTTCATTCATATTTTGAATAAGCCTTTATTTTTATGTTTTCAATTTTTATTTTCATTTGTTACATTTTTTGTAATTCTGTCATATGCTTTTGTAATTTTTATTCGTTTTTTTTATATTTCCAAATAGTTTTAATTTGCTCGTTTTTTTAATTTCAATTTTAGTTTTATTACAGCTAGTTAAACTTGTTTCAGTTAGTTGCTAAGGTAAGATGTCTAATTTTCATTTAATTATCATCTAATGTTTATATTTCATTTTATTTCAGGTTTTGTTCATCAAACAAAAATGTTTTTAATAGTTTAAGCTTTGATTTTATTTATTGATAATGACAGTGAAAACTGAAACTAGGGCTAGTTTTCCTAGTTATAGAGAGAGAACAATAAACATAGTTTGTTTGTGTTGATTGTTACCAGTGTTATTTTAGTATTTTTATATACTATTATAGTTTTTATTGGTCTGAATTAGCTTTGTAATTTTATTAGGTTTTGTTTTTTTAAATATTAGGGGTGTAACGGTACACGTATTTGTTTGTTTTTCATCTAATATTTATATTTTATTTTATCTTTATTTCCACTAACAAAAATGTTTTTTAAATAGGTTTAGTTTTGGTTTAAGTTTTAGTTAAAATATTTGTTACTAAAATGGCCAATAATTGGGCATTTTGAAATAACTGCCTACAGAAGTCTGAACTTCAAAACTTTCAAATGTTTCATTAAAAAAAAAAATAATAATAATATTTTAAGCATTTTAAACAATATTTTAAGCATTTTTATAAAAGTTCATATTAAACAAGCTCTTCATATTAACCTATATCTGTTTGTATTATGGATTCATGCTAACAGTCTTCTTTATAAATTCTAGCTGACGATGAATCGTGACCAGAAGCTGTTGAATCAGCTGGGTTTCTCTGATGAGCAGAGTCTGACGGTGAAGAGCTCAGGAACAGGCACTCCATCAGGCAGTTCAGCGGACAGCTCTGCCTCGGCCAGCTCCAGCAGCAGCGGGGTCTTTAACTCCGCGTATGCTATGGAGCAGGTACATTCACTCACTGGACTGACAACTCACACAATTTGCTAATGCTTATTGGATCGAGCTATAAGTGATATACACACTTTTATACAGAATACACACACTACCCTTCAAAAGTTTAGGGTCTGTAAGATTTTTTGTTTTTGTCTCTTATGCTTACCAAAGCTTAATGTATTTGATTATAAATAAATGAAAAACTGTAATATTAAAAAAAAAAATTCATAAATGAAATTGTAATATGATCCTTCAGAAATCATTCTAATATGCTAATTTGGTGCTCAAGAAACACTTTTTGTTGAAAACAGTTGTGATGCTTAACATTCTTTTGATTCTTTGATGAGTAGAAAGTTAAAAAGAACAGCATTTATTTGAAATAGTACAGCAGTTTTTATGTTACAAAAGAGTAACTTTTCATCAAAAAAAAAGAAAAAACCTTACAGACCTGATCTGAACAGTAGTTTATCTCAAATCTAAGTTATTAACCTCATCAACCTACTTTATTATCCTCATGTGTGTGATTGCAGGAGAAATCTCTTCCTGGTGTGGTCATGGCGTTGGTGTGTAATGTCTTTGAGATGCTTTATCAGCTCGCCAATTTGGAGGAACCCAGGTAAACAATCCACAACCCATGCAAGTTTTGCAATTACTTAAAAGGATAGTTCACCCCAAAATTTTAATTGTCATTATTTACTCACTTGTATGGTTTAGTAAACCTGTTTTTTCTTCATTCATTTAATGGTTGATTTTTCCTTTCCCTTTGCGGGCATATGTTGTGTGTATTTTGTGATTTCATTTGACTTGTAATAACTGTGTAGCCTTCTTGTCCCTGTCCAGAATAACTTTGCGTGTCAGGAAGTTGTTGCTGCTTATCCCGACTGACCCAGAGGTGCAGGACGCCCTTGATAACTTTGTGCCAAAAGAGTCCAGCGTCTGGAGTCACCAGGTACCTGAAAGCCACTCTTTAACTTGGAGAAAAGTGCATAAATGTGTCAGTTCAAGATTAGATAGCAAGTTCAACTTTTTTCTAGCTAGTTAAATTGATGTTTCTGATCATTTTAAAAACTTTCAAATGTTTTGTATAAAACAAAATTAAACTACTGTTCAAACTACTGTTCAGCATTTATTTGAAATAAATATTTTTTGTACGATTATAAATGTCTTTACTCTCACGTTTGATCAATTTAATGCACCCTTGCTTAATAAAGGTGTTAATTTCTTTGGAAAAAAAAAAGAGTACTTTTCATCTGTGTAACATTTATGGTCAATACATAACATGAATTTAATTATGGGAATTATTTAATAGTTTTGATGAGTTTACTGTTTGGAAACTGTAATGGTAAAGAATAAGTAGGTGTGACTGGTACTTTAGGTGAAACAGAGTCAGAGTTGAACACGGGCTGAATGACTCAGCATTTTGAGCACTGTAACAGTCATGTGACAGTGTTTTTGTTTTTAGTAGGGTGCACACAGAGGACGGTGTCCTCTAGTCTAGCAGACAGTGAATAACTCCCTCTCTCTCTCTCTCTTCCATCAGAAAACTCTGTTTACACTGGGGTCTGGTTCTCAGGCCTCAAAGTCTCCATCTCTGTCCAGTAAACAGCAGCATCAGCAGAGTGCAGCGTCCATCCTGGAGTCTCTGTTTCGTTCATCTGCCCCTGGCATGTCTACGTTCAGAGTGCTCTATAACCTGGAGGTATATAAATCATTTTTCTTGATTAAACTGTTACCAAAGCTGTAATTAGAAACAAATAAAAAAAAAAATGTATCAACAGTTTATCAAAAATTACAAACCAACATTTGGTCCCAAACTATCTAGATGATTGAAAGCTTAATTTTCAACCTTGTTACCTATTTCGACATATACATCCCAGTTTTCTCAAAAATATTAAGCAGCACAACTGTTTTAAACATTAATAATAAGTGTATTTTTTCTTGACCAGCAAATAAGCATATTAGAATGATTTCTAAAACATCATGTCACACAAAATGGACAGTAATGGCTGCTGAAAATTCAGCTTTGCATCACAGGAATAAATTACATTTTAAATGATAAACTTTTGAATGGTAGTGTAAATAATATAAATCTGCTTTTCCCAAATAAAATGTATCTATCTATTTATATTTATTGCTAGGAAATAAAAACCAATGTATATAAATTCCCACATTTTTGTAACAGGGTTGCAAAAGTTATAAAAATGAATTTTAAAATAAAACCATATGTTGAGAGAACAATCATTTTTAGGCTTTTTCTATATTCACGCACTGACCCCTGTCCTCCTTACAGGTGTTGAGCTCCAAGCTGATGCCCACATCTGATGATGAAATGGCAAAGACCAGTGTCAAATCTTTCTGTGAGAACTTCCTCAAAGCGGGAGGTCTCAGGTAGCCGTCTGCTTTCTACCCGCTTTTGCACTGCTCCTCGTGTTGATAATTCTGCAGTCGTAATGTGGCTGTGTATTTTAATCATTAATTATCTCAGCGGTGCATTCTCTGTCTCTCTATGTCTCAGTCTGGTGGTTAACGTCATGCAGAGAGACTCCATCCCCTCTGAGGTGGACTACGAGACCAGACAAGGAGTCTATTCCATCTGCCTGCAGCTGGCCAGGTGCAGTCTCATTTATCAGTCTGGCTGTCTTCTCTTTCCCTGTTTCTCTGTTTTGTTCACTCTTTCTCACTGGATTCAGCACTCCAAGCGATGAGCAGCATAATAATATTGCTTTAAAGACCATTGTGCTCTGTTTGGGTCATTTATTGACCCGGATGAAAATTAAAAACCGTGTCTTTGATAACATCCCATAGACTTTTTGCCATATTTCCATGGTTCATAAGAAATGTATTAATAATGTTTCAGAATATAATAGGGGTGTCGAAACTAATTGTCTGCATCGATGCAGTAATAGACCATAATCGATTATAGCCTATGACATCATTCTCATTTGAAAAAATGCACTCTCTATTTTTAAATCGGAGCTTGGCTTTTTCCCGCATGTGGCACGTGTGTGCGCTAGAGACAAACGCGGCAGGCTTCACTGCACAGAATATGCGCTGTGAGACACGTGTGCATTGCTTGACAGTGATTCCACTCGCTGTTATTTTAGTCTTTTACTTTAGATATGCTTTTATTTCTGCCGTTTGGAATGCAGTACGTATTAGATGCACGAAACTCACGTACTGACAGACTTTCATGTGTGCTTTGTGTTTGTTTGTCTGAAGCTCGCGGCTGCGGTTAAATGCACTTGCATCTTACTTTTATGATACGAAATTGATGTAAACGCAGTCAGTTATGTTTTCAGAACAGGACAAAACAGCTGATATGTGGAAATAGATCTGTGCATTAGTGTGAATGCAGTCTATTAAAGCTACCAGTGTCTATGATCTCATCAGTAAAAATCAAATGGCAATAATGCTGTGGAAAAAACAACAACCCATAACTATGATTATCTGTAAACTTTTGATACTTAAAGCCCTCCCAGATACTGAAAGTGCTTTATGTTTATCACTTGTAATTGTCTTTTCATTACTTTATATTTGCTTGTATGTTTTGAAGCTATATTTACTTTTAATTCTTAACAATAATTAATTAATTAATTAACATAATTATTTTAAAAAGTAGCCTGCTTATATAATTTAATAAAAATTGACAAAATAAATTTGATATAATCGTGATGCATTGTGATGCATCGTGAAATCGAATTGAATCGAATCGTTGACATGATAATCGTAATCGAATTGAATCGTGAAACCAGTGACTTTGCTGGTGATACACAGCCCTAGTTCAGATATGTTTTATGTAGTATAGTTTCACAAAACTAAAGTCAGACCAATTTTGCTTCAAATTTCTAAATTATACAGTCTAATTTAGACTAAAAACTGCTCATGTTGAATGTATGCAGCATCTTTGTTTGGATCATGATTAAAATGCAGTGGTTGCCTCTAATTTTAAATGGAAAGAGCACAGACAAAGCCTTATTTTGTTTATATGAAGAGATTTCTTTTATTTGTGTAACTTATTTGATTTGGGGTTTGTTTTAAATTTCAATTTAGTTTTGTTATATTTCAGTTTCACAAAGAAACGTGCAGCAATAGCCTAATAAAATTTTCATTTACTGTATAATGTATTCAGATCTCATTTTGTTAAACAAAATCGTGAGAAAATCGAATCGTGAATCGAATCGTGGGTTGAGTGAATCATTACATCCCTAATTGTTCAATAATCACAATCGAGGTAAATTGTTCAGTTTTAGGTCATATCAGCCAGCCCTACTTTTGACTTTAGCCTTTGTTAAAAGACATGCTTTTTGTCTCCCCCTGCAGGTTCCTGCTGGTAGGGCAGGCTATGCCTAGTATGTTCGATGAGGAGTTGAGCAAGGAAGGTCTGGACACTCTGTCCTCTCGACCGTTCCGTAACACCGGGCGGCAGAGCGGCCGACAGCTCTCCGTCTGTGGAACTCCTGAGAAGTCCTCCTACAGGCAGGTGTCCATGTCTGACAGGTCCTCCATCAGAGTGGAAGAAATCATGCCAGCCGCCCGTGTCGCTATACAGGTGCGAGAAAGCATCGGATGCTTTACTAAATGACTTATTTCCAACCCTATCTGACTTCACTGGTTTGTCATTTCAGACAATGGAGGTGGGAGACTTCAAATCCACAGTGGCGTGCTTCATGAGGCTCACCTGGGCGGCAGCTGCAGGCCGACTGGACCTTGTTGGCAGCAGCCAGCCAATCAGAGAGACGACCAACTCGCTTCTTCCTCTGGGTGTCCGCAGCAGGGTCAGCAGCACAGGTGAGACTCTAAACGATACTATAGTCTGTCTTCTAGTCGGACTTATGCATCTCTCTAAATGTTTGTGCTCGTGTGTGTTGCAGGAAGTAACTGCAGCTCGGGCAGTGAGGGAGAGGTCACCACGTTGCAGGCTGGGATATGCGTCAAACAGCTGTTTGTGTCCATCAAAGACACTATTATTGCACGAGAAGCGCTCTCTTTACTCGTCACATGCCTTCAGCTACGCTGCCAACAGCTATGTAAGAAGAAAACACTAGGATGTGAAATAAAGTCAGCAAAAATCTAAACACTTACGCATTTGCTTTGTTTCCTGTTCTTTTTCAAGCTTCATTTTACACTCTGCCTTCTGTGAATGATTTCATCATCGATATTCTTCTGGGGTCGCCCAGTGGCGAGGTCAGTGTATGTGCTGTAGTCCTGACAAAATTAGACTTGTCTCTTAACTATGACTTCTGAGTCCAAACATCTAAGCTCCTCTGTTCACAGGTCCGACGGGTGGCGTGTGATCAGCTGTACACTCTCAGTCAGTCGGACACCTCTGCGTACCCTGACCTCCAGAAGCCCAACCTCTTCCTGCTGAAGGTGGTTCTGACAGCCCAACTTCCTCTCTGGTCCCCTACCAGCATCATGAGGGGTGTTAACCAAAGGTCCAACACACTAAACACATGATTTTTTGTCTCTTAGGAGACCATTTAGAAATCTTATTTCTCTAAGTGTATAATGACAAATGAGACCTAAATTAAATTCTTACTGTAACAGGCCCACAAAATAATTAAAAAACTAGACTTTAGAAATGCTGTGAAATTCTGAATATCTACTAAGCTAAACTAATGACCTTGTTTTTAGGTTGCTTTCACAATGCACAGAGTATTTTGACCTGCGTTGCCAACTACTGGATGACCTGACCAGTGAGTGTTCTGCCTTATTTTCAAATGAAGTTTATCATATAAATGTCAGTTTTCATGAATAAGATGCTTTGGTCTCCCAATATGTATTTTCTGATTATTCACAGTTATCCCATAATTTTGATTATAATAATTGTAGTTCATTGTAGTAAAAGTTAATTGTAATTGTTAACTAATTTAATTGCGAAAACATTTTGTCCCACATTTTTGTTTACTTGCAGCCCTGCTGTTTCCCTATCAAAAAAAAATTATAACATTCTTTAAAACATTCTGATAACACTTTCTATGAAGCCCATATTTATAATACATTATAAAGGTATTCTTAAGGCATTATAATGAATTCATAATGCATTATAAAAAAAACTTATAATGTTTTATATCATCTTATGAATATTCATAAGAACAGTTTTAATGTATTATAATATTTACTTATTTGTGGTTATAGCTTTTAAGAGTATGATGATTTATAACACAGTGAACATGTTGCATCCACTTAAGTGACAATGGATTATATTTCTCATAGTTATAAAGTATTATAAGTCTCATATCGTCATCTTTATTATGCTACTTTACTTAAAGCATTTAAAGACCACTTATAAGTATAGTAATAATAATAATAATAATAATATTTTTTTCTCAAACAGCCATAAGATCAGATATCAAGTCAGATGAATGTGTAATATGACACATTTGCTTTGAAATATTTTTACTGTAATATCAGTTTGATTATTTTGATGGTACCATTTAGACAGCTGTTGATAAGTAACTCTACAACTACATGTCAACTAGCAGTCATTGGAGTATTAGTAGTATGTCTCATTCTACCTACCCTAACCTTGACCTAAGTCTACTAATACTTTAATGAGAGTTAGTTGACATGTAGTTGCAAAGTTGCTTATAGTCAATAGACTAAAGGGACCATCAAACTAAAATGTAACCTAACATATAAACATTGCATTTTTTTCAGTTGAAATTATTAAGTAGCTCATATCAAAATTAATATTAGCCTCACAGGGAACACTCAAATAACACTCCACACCTAACCTCTTACAAGATGTAGTAAGATACTGTGCAGATCTTAAATAAACAATGTCAAGATATATAACCCATTATAAATGTAAAAGTAGATTTAATATGGTGTTCATTGTGTGTTATAAATAATCATAATCTTAAACGTTATAACCACAAATGCGTAAGCATTATAACGTATTATAATTGTTGTTATGATTATTTATAAGATGATATAACATATTATAAGGTCTTTTAAAATGCATTATGCATTCATTATAATGCCTTAAGAATACCCTTATAATGTATTATAAATATGGGCTTCATAGAAAGTGTTACCAACATTCTTTCTACAGCATGGCAGAAAAAACAATGAGTCCCCTTCAGTTTTCTGGTGTTGACTGCAATTATCAGTTTTAAACCCTGTTACCCACGTTATTGTTACAAAATGCAGACTATATATATATCTTCTCTCGACCGTTCCGGTTTTTTTTTTATTCTTCAACTACTTAATCAACACTTAGTCCCAGACTTGATAGTCCCTATTGAATGATTGCTTGGTTTAAGGCTAAATTTCCAGCCCTGTTACTCATTCTGCCTACAGTATGATTTTATATGTACAACCCCGATTCCAGAGAAGTTGGGACGTTTTGTAAAATGCAATAAAATCAAGAATCTGTGATTTGTTCATTATCTTTAACTTTTATTTAATTGACAAAAGTACAAAGAAAAGATTTCCAAAGTTTTCACTGACCAACGTAAATGTATTTTGTAAATATGAACAAATTTTGTTTTTGACAGCTGCAACACATTCCAAAAAGGTTGGAAAGAGGCATGTTTTAACACTGTGTATATATACACATTTATTTACATTTTCTGTAAAAAAAAACATTGCGTTTTTGTTTATTGCTAGAAAAGACCTTTTTTTTTATTTAAGAGCATTAAATAAAAAGCTCAGTGATCAATATTTATATGAGATTATCAATATTTTATTAACGTCAGCTGAACAATTCACTGAGCCATTTGTTCAATCCTGTTTTGTTCCCTCTATGCAAGTTAAAAATGAGAGTGTCACTTGCTTTAGTCCTGTGCAATTTAAAAACAATTTTTGGATTCCCTTAGAAAAGCTCAGCCTCATATGTTTCATGTTCTCAGCATCAGAAATGGAGCAGCTTCAGATCGGTCCTGCGGCCATGCTGGAGGACGAGATCAGCTGGCTTGATAATTTCGAGCCCACTTGGACCAACGAGCTGGAGACCAGCGAGGCAGACAACATCCTGCTGGCCGGACACCTGCGCCTCATTAAAACCCTGCTGTCCCTCTGCGGCAGTGCTTTAGTACTATTTTAGTACAATTGAAACAAATGAGAAATATTGGCTTTTTTATATTCGATATTTTATTTTATGTAAGTTAATGTTTATTTTTTATTTCAATTAATGAAAATTAAGTACTTCATTGTTGTCATCACTTGGTTGGTCTTGATGCAGATATTTAAGATGTGGAATAAAGAATTATACGTGCGAGAACAGCAGGACGCTTATGAGTTCTTCACCAGTCTGGTGGATCAGCTTGATGAACATCTAAAGGTACAGCTCACCTGAAGTCCCTTGCATACTCAAGTGCTCATACACAGTCTGAAGTGTGTTTTCAGTTCTCCTCATTTTCACCCTTATAGAAAATCAGTCGAGAGCAGATCTTCAAGAACACATTCCAGGGCATTTTCTCTGATCAGAAGATATGCAAAGACTGCCCACACAGGTAAGCCTTAAAGGATCAGCTCATTGTTTACTCACTCAAATATCATTCCAAACCCATGACTTCTTTATAACATTCACTTGAGTTTGTTTTTGGGTTTGCTCTGTAGGTATGAGCGTGAGGAGACGTTCATGGCTCTGAACTTGGGGGTGACGTCCTGTCAGAGTCTAGAGATCTCTCTTGATCAATTTGTCAGAGGAGAAGTCCTGGATGGCAGCAATGCTTATTACTGCGAGAAATGTAAAGAGAAGGTACAGTCTGATGTGTTTTCATTCATAAAGAACTGAAGGGAAATACAGCTGTACTTTGTACTCACACATTCTGTGTTGCAGCGGACCACTGTGAAGCGGACCTGTATAAAGTCTCTGCCCAGCGTGCTGGTCATCCACCTCATGCGATTTGGCTTTGACTGGGAAAGTGGCCGGTCCATCAAATATGATGAGCAGATCAGAGTAAGATTATATGCAGCATCAGCTCTGCTTCAGTTCACATGTTATGTAGTGTTGGCCTGCAACTAGTAACTTACCAAAAATCTTACTTTTGATCAATTTAAAAATAAGATCTTACCAACCTCAAACTTTTGAATTGTAATATATAATTGATTTGCATATACTTCAATAACTTGTGTTCACTTTTAGTTCCCCTGGGTGCTGAACATGGAGCCGTACACGGTGTCAGGAATGGCCCGTCAGGATTCAAGTGCAGATCATGGAGAGAACGGGAGAGGGGGCGAGGCTGGATCCGGGGGATCACCTCGGAAGAAGGTCACCATCTCTGAGAACTACGAACTGGTGGGAGTGGTGGTCCACAGCGGACAGGCCCACGCAGGACACTATTACTCATTCATCAAAGACCGCCGGTGAGATGGCAAGAGAGAGTGTCTGGTAACGTGTTTGTGGGGTTTTCAGGGTGGTTGCTAGGTGTTTACTTGCTGTCCCAAGTTAATGGAGAGAGTTTGATGACTTGGAAGATGGTAGCACACCTCTTCTTATCAGGCCTTACAAGTCACACCAGGATTTTCCAAACTGGGATTTGTGAGTTGATAAATGCTGTATCTAGTTTAGTTATGAAACTCTAGGCTGATAGGTCCTTTACGTGCAGTCTGCTACTAATCACATAATTTACTGCATGGCACAAGTTGATTGGCCTCTGCTGCTTCAAAAACCACTGAAACCCTCCACATCCCCAGCTCCACCTGTCTAGACCTGCTATGGGATTTATGTGTCTTTATTCTTGCTGCATCAGATTTTACGTTCACAACGCATATCTGTATATCTATTGGCATTAGCAAGTCCATATTTGCTCGGCGGCAGCAGGAGCGTATGGCAGATATAATCCACCAAGACCAAACACACTAACATCGTCATATCCATTAACAAGCTAAAACTATTCCAAGTTGCCGTGATTAAAATAATTTTAAAATGAAACATTTAATAAAAAAGATTAAACATTTTGTTTTTCTCCATGTCATGTGACTGTTAACCTACATCAGAGAACTGTAAACACGTTGAACTGTAAACACGTATGTTGTTCAATTATTGAAATCCTAACTTCTTAGGTGGTACTTCAAATAAACATTTTAGGTCAAAGGGGTTTGGCTGACAAAAGTTTGGAATCACTGATCTACACAAACGTTAAGGAAATAATTCTGAGTTTATTACTAAGGAACAAATCACTAAAGTATGAAAAGTAGTAAGAGATTATGACATGCATTAAAATGTTACATAAAGCTTCTGTTAAAACATTCCAGAAGGCTTGTGGTTGAACAATACGTTTATGAAGTTCTGCAGAGCAGTGGCATGCGGTAGTGTTTTAAAATGAGGAGGCAGTTATATACAGTATATATATATATATATTCATGTCCCTGTTACACTTAATGTTTTCGCATTTTCTTGGTTAAATAAACATTACATAAGAGAGAACAAAAATAATTATATTTTGTATTTTATTAACATTATTTTTATTTCATTTAATATTTTAAATAATAATTCTACATTTCATAGTGTTTTTATGCATTTTTACATTTATTCCAAAATAATAAAGGCAGTAACAATTTGAACAATATTCTGCACCTTAGTATTGTAGAACATTATAAGACAGTATGCAATAATAACATATTGAGTGTAAATTATAATTTTAATTCTATTTATTAAATGGATGCCACCGTATTAAGACAATATAAGCCCTCCCTACACCTACCCGATGTGATATGCGATTTGAAAATGGAGAAAAAAAAGTTCGGTAAAGGGTGGAATCGAACCCGGGTCGATCGTATCAAAAAGGACTTCGGCACGCGCTTTACTATACACCACTGAACTTGTTAATTAGCAATCGTCTTTTGTAGTAACCTTACATTGATGGGTGGAGTTAGTGTAAATAGCTTCTACCATCAAGGCGGCCTATTTGCACTTAGTGAAATAGACACTCCGTTTTTTAATAGTGAACTGATGCGCAGCTGTTCTTTTTAATAGTCAACTTATTTTCGGGTCATTTGAAATTAATTCGAATTAAGGAGAGAGAGAGAGAACGAACGAACGAACGGATGCACCCACGTGCGAGCGAGCGATTGTGAAGCATTGCAAACAAGCTTGTCGGTTTAATTACAAAAACTGCTAAGTTATCACCTCATTGCTGAGAAATATATGTAGCTTTTAGCTGTTGTATTTTCAAAATTCACGGGGCGGGGGTTGAAAACCAGCTCCTGATTGTGCAATTTTTCTTACCTATAAAAAGTTTCCATCTCAATAAAATGCGAGCGCATACAGCATGCCGGCATTAAAACGCCATTAAAAATCTGTATGAGCAAACGTGTCGCCCTCGCATTGGGAGTTCTGTGGAGAATCGGATATGTGTGTTTAGACGTAGGTCGGATGTCCAGATATCAGATGTGTATCCGATTAAAATCCACATTTGGAAGTGGCTCAGATCGGATGCAAAAAAATCGGATCTCATGCGGGTTTTTGTGTTTACACGTGTGTAACAAATTCCGATCTGTGTCAGATGTGAGTGAAAGATCGGATTTTTTGTTCCAGTGTAAACGCAGCCTAACTCACACGGTCATCACGTTTTCAGGCCATTTCAAGTTTTATTTTGACGTGACACAAAGCAGTGGTATCTAAGCGGGTGAGTTGTTTACTTAATATTTTGTCAATAATGCCATCATTTTCTTCATTCAGGCCGAGAGCTCACACAAAAACAAGAGGCGGGATTTATCACACGAACCAATCACATTCAATCATAACTGATCATATCCAATTATAGCGCGATGTAGGCATTGCCTCCTCTCATGTGACTTTCCCCCATTCATCTCAATTACAACCCAGAAAGGTCACCGCATGCTAAGGGGTCTCTGTAAGTCTATGGACTGAAGGGAGGCAAGCCTCCGCTGTAACTTTACCTGCGGGTGTCGCTGTTGGACAGGGTTACTTTATAAAAACAAATGAGTTTTATACTTTTAATGTCATATTTACTAGTAATGTTTGCGTTGTTTCATTTTTTTAATATCGATTATTTTCTCCTCAAATGTTTTGAGGAGACACTGCCTCCCTTGCCTCCTCGGAGGAAACGCCCCTGCTGCAGAGTCTATTTCCATAATGCACACTCTATATATAGGACATACTTGAGCAAACGTAATATCTGAAACATGTTTCTGAGAGGTCTTTTGCCCCTCTGTGTGTATGTATGTATGTGTATTTATGGGTCTCTGGGGGCCGTGCTTCTGTTTTTGGCAAGAGTGTTTTTATGAGAGCCTTAAACTGTCCCAGATGCTTGGCAGCATGATGGTGCTTTAAACTGGTGCATTTTTTGAGGGAATGAAGGAATGTTTGGGTGATCAAGCAGAGCTAAGCAATGTCTGTAATATGCATTTTTCAATGCTTTATTTTCTTTTAGGGGTAGTTCACGAGGACGCTGGTATAAGTTTAATGACAATGTTGTGGAAGAGTTTGACATGAACGATGAGACTCTGGAGTATGAGTGTTTTGGAGGAGAGTACAGACCCAAAGTTTATGACCAATGTAAGTTATTAATATTTCTTTAAATGCATATAAATTACTTCAGCACCAAGTCAGTAAAATAATAATTTGACTTTTACCTGAACTCAAACTGAGGCCTATTTATATGTTTATTTTATTTTATTTTATTTTTTTTTGTTTGTTTATTTATTTATTTATTTGTACTAATATGTAAAATACACCAGTATTTTTATCTTAACTTAGTCTTACATGGATTAAATATCACATTGTCATTTTCATTATCACTCATGTTTATATTATATTAACATCTTGCCACTGTATTCACATGCTATAGCTAACCCCTACCCGGATGTGCGGCGGCGCTACTGGAATGCCTATATGCTGTTCTACCAGCGCATCAGTGACCAGAACTCCCCCGTTCTGCCCAAAAAGAGTCGAGTCAGCATCATGAGACAGGAGGCAGAGGATCTCTCTTTGTGAGTTAGCGTTTTACTTCCTGCATGAACGTTTGAATATGGATACACTTATTAATGTTCCTAATCCTTCACTTCAGGTCAGCCCCGTCATCTCCGGAGATCTCACCCCAATCCTCCCCACGGCCACCCAGGGCCAACAATGACCGCCTCACCCTGCTCACACGCTTGGTCAAGAAAGGAGAGAAGAAGGGTCTGTTTGTGGAAAAGATGCCTGCTAGGATCTATCAGGTAGCGATTTTAAGGCCTTTTCATGCATTGCAATTCTAATGTGACTAAAAGAAATGTTCCAGGTCTGACAGCATTCATACTATACTGTAACTATACTTATATTATTCATAGTGTTTCAGACATTTTGTTGCTTTCTCAAAATGTTGACAAAAATTGACATTTTTGGATCTGTAGATGGTGAGAGATGAAAATCTGAAGTTCATGAAGAACAGAGACGTTTACAACAGTGATTACTTCAACTTCACACTGTCTCTGGCTTCTGTCAACGCGGTAAGCTCTGAGCATTCAGCCTCTTTTATAAGTGCTCTATATCTCCTGTACTCAAATTTCAGCTTTATACTGTTTTTCAGACAAAGTTAAAGCATCCATCATATCAGGCCATGGCCAAAACCAGCCTGCAGCTGGCCGTCCAGTTCCTCTTCCACACATACCTGCGTACCAAAAAGAAACTCAGGTGGGATGATGTTTTTGTTTACAATACTTAAACTCAAGGCCTGTTCACACAGTGTTATTATTGTTAAACTATTACAAAGACAAGAACTAGTGGTGGAAAAAAAAGACTATATTTAATTTAATTTTTTCTTTTTTTTTTATTTAAAAAATATTTAATTTTATTATTATGTTTTTTTTAAACATTTATTTATTAATTAGAATTGATCATTTAAAATAAACTTCATTTGTAATGCACTATGAAAGTACATAAAATATTAGCAAAATCTTAATTAAAAAAATTCAAACAATAAAAATGACCTTTTTTCAGTCAATATCTCATTAAACGAGTCTCCCAGTTGTATCGGTTTATTTAATCATTGTGGGAACTCTGACGTCTTCTCTCTCAGGGTGGACACAGAGGAGTGGATTGCTACCGTGGAGGTTTTGTTGTCCAAGAGTAGCGAGGCGTGTCAATGGATGGTCCAGTACCTGGTGGCACCTGAAGGGCGGGAGCTAATCAAGTGAGCATCACATCCAACCCTCTATGCACACATTGGCAATAAAATCGCCACTGGCTAGTAAATAGTAAAACTAACCAGACTATTGGCACACAGACATGAAACACATATATCTCTATACAGCTTTATATCTATTAAGGGCAGGTGATATACCTGTAGACACGATTAACTGGGTAGCTCTTAAAGTGACAGCAGTCTAATATTCCTGCTGTCTATCTTTCATATTAATCAACCAACAGAAGAGAGAAAATCTCTCACTGCTCTTGACTAAGTCACTTTTGTAACTTTAATAAGAAGAAATATATATTTAATTTACACAGTGAAGAATATGCAGTGTTTTTATACATTTAATTATACAATGTATGTAGCATTTCTTATTTATTTGTTCTACTGCAGTTATTTTTTGTCCTAATGTTTGTAATTAGTTTCTTATTCTTATGTAATTGCAGACTGTCTTGTCTTCAGTGAGCTTGAGTTTTTATTTTATTGATTTTTCAATTTTTTTTAATTTAGGCTAGTATTAGTTTTTTGATTTTGACCCTGGTGACAAGAATTATGAAATTTATATGGTATCAAAAAAACAAAAAAGGTATAAAGACCTTGTTTAAAGGAAAAAATAACTATATCATTATATATATTGTTACCATGAAATAATGGTCGGCCATCAGCCGCCGTCGGTGAGCATCTGTCGGGCTAGTTTGTTTGGTGTGTTCCACTCATCGGCTCTCGTCGGGCTCACGTCGGCGGCAGTTTGCCCAATTCAGCATGTTGAATCGGCGACGGCGCGACTGAGAACTCTGATTGGATGCTCAGTTTAGCATTTTAGGGGGGCATGATCCCGATTATCATGCAACACCTCAGCAGAAGCCAGGGAATGTTCCCGATGGTTTTATGATCCAGCTCTGACACACTTCCAACAAAACAAATAGTTTCCCTTATCAATAGAGACCTGGAGCCGTAATTTCATAAACATTTTCGCCCTGGATAGAGCTGGCTGTGCAGGGAAAGTTTCCACAGACCTCCCAACCAGCTCAGATACGCCAACATCCAGCGTCTCCTACCACATGTTCATGCAAGAACTGGTTGAAAATCAACTGAATTAACATTGTTAATAGGTGAACCTCATGAAGGACATGTTTTTCTCTCTCTGTAGGATCTGTCTGTTGGAATGCAGTGTGCGGGAGGTCCGTGTCGTGGTGGCCACCATCCTGGAGAAGACACTGGAGAGCGCTTTGTACTTCCAGGATGCTGGGTTGGACTGTCTTCTGGACATGCTACTCTCTTTATTGGATAAGGACGTCCTGGATAACTGCAAGAACTGCTCTCAGTACTTCAGCCTCTTCAGTAACTTTGCTCAGAGGGTGAGAACAATGATGTCACTAACTGATGTCCATTAAGAAAATATATAGTAAGCTCCAAAAAAAACAAAACAAGTACCATAAAAGTGGCCCATACAACTGATATTCTGTCTTCTGAAGCCACACATAGGAACCTATGGAACAAATGTAAGTTATTCACTGATGATTTGTTTTAGGGCTGTGGGCCGTGTCAGCTGCTGCTAAAACATTCTGCTTATCGTCGGATGCTTGTCTTCCTTCTGGGACCCAACCGGCAAAACAACCAGGTACTGCAGTGTTCTGCGGCTTTTAAATATTGAGGTTTACTGCTTGCTTAAAGAGGTAGTCCACCCAAGAATGAAAATTTGGTCACCATTTACTCAGCCTCATGTCCTTCCAAACCTGTATGAGTTTGTCTGTGGAACACAATAGAAGATATTTTGAAGGATGTTGGTAACCAAATAGTTTCCGTTCCTTGGATTTCCATTGTATGGACAAAAATACAATGAAAGTCAATGGGAACCAAGACTGTTACCAACATTCTTCAAAATATCTTCCTAAGTCAGTCATACAGGTTTGGAGGGTGTGTAACATGAGGGTGTGTAAATGATAACAGAACTTTAATTTTTGGGTGAACTGTCCCTTTAGGTGCACATGTTGACCTACACTGTTTGATGTTCTGCTGGTTTTGTGTTTCAGCACCGGCGCTGGAATTCAGCACAGGCTCGAGAGTTCCTGCATCTTCACAACACTCTGGCCCTGATCGTGCTGCACACAGACCTCACGTGTCAGAGGATGGAGGGTAAGAACACACGATTTCAGAACACACACCAAAGTTATTATCATTAATGAAAACTATTATGAGGGCATAAAAATGTAAAAGTAAACAAAAAAATGGAAATTGTAGTTTGCAAAAAAATTTCCATACTAATGTGTACTATAAAGAAAATACTTTTTTTTTTTTTTTTTTTTTTTTACACATTTTAGTTTTTTTGCTTTTTCACAGAACAATGACAACAATGAGGAAAAATGATAATACTTTTTAATACATTTTATAATTGATATGGGTTTTTTTTGGGTGAAAGAAATTAATACTTTTATTCAGAAAGGATGTATTAATTTGATCAAAAGTGACAGTAAAACATTTAGAATGTTGATTTATCTTTCAAACAAATGCTGCTCTTTTGAACTATATATTCATAAAAGAATACTGAAATAAAAATGTATCACGATTTCAACAAAAATATTAAGCAGCACATTTGTTTTCAGTATTGATAATGAGCAGGAATGTTTCTTGAGCAGCAAATCAGCATATTAGAATGAATTCTGAAGGATCATGTGACACATGATGCAAGTTATTTTAAATTCTAATAATATTTCACATTATTGTTTCTACTGTATTTTTTTTATCAAATAAATGCAGCCTTAGTGATTTAAAAAAAATCGTACTGACCCCAAATATTTGAATGATAGTTTACATTAAAAAAATGATACATTTAAATATAATCAACAAAGTTGAATAAAACATTCATTTATTAGTGCAGTCTTCTGTATATTTAGATATTAATGGGTCTCTGTGTGAGTGAAGTAACGGTGAGATGTGAATGCTGTTGTCCTGTGTTCAGCTCAAGGAGTGTTCAAGCACGCTTCCTCAGGACTGGTGGCTCCATCTTCACCCCTCCTGCCTCTACATCCAGACATCAACACGCTGCTCTTCAAAGCGGAAGGGCAGGTGTATCTCATGGAGGTAATGCTGCCTCTTATTCTCTCTCTTCTGTCTCTGTCTGTCTGTCTGTATTGCACACTACTGACTGAGTCACATGTCTTTCAGGTGATGTTTGCCATGCGTGAATTGTCCGGCCCATTGTCGTTTCTCATAGAGATGATCACATATTGTTCATTCTGTAATGAACCTTTCTCACTAGGAGTCCTACACATACTCAAGGTTGGTACCCTGACATTTTAAATTCTAATAAAAATAAATAAAATGCATTAATACTTTGTTATTAATAATTTAAATGTTATTTATTTATATTTATAATTATTGATTTATTATTTTATTGTACACTTATTTATAATATATAGTTTGTATGTATATTGTGTAAAGTGAAAAAATGTCATATACAAAAATACAAATATACAACCCAAAGTAATCTCAGCAGAAAAATAGTTGTTGAGTTGATCCCTGCCTTTGTTTGTGTAAAAATAAACTTACAACAATCTTTCTTATGACATGTTCATGTGACTTGTAGAGCCCTCTGGAAACGGCTCCTCCTCACGAACTGAAGAACGTTTTTCAGATGCTCCTAGAGATCCTGGTGAGTGATGGCCATGTGCTGTCTTGAAAACAGTTTATTGTTATAGTTTATAATCATGTAACGCCACTCTTCCTTTGACCTGTCAGATGATAGAGGACGCTCTGCAGTCTCAGAGGCTCAAATATGCATTTGAATCTGAAAAGGGCCTTTTGGGTAAGAACTATATAATTTGGCTCTATCAGTGTGAGTGTTTGTAAGATTCAGTTAATTTGTGATTAATATGTGATTCTCGTTCTTTCACAGCTTTGATGCATCAGAGCAACAATGTGGACAGCAGTCGCTGCTATCAGTGTGTGAAGTTCCTGGTCACGCTGGCACAGAAGTGAGTGTAGAGCACTGGGATCAAATTAGGAATACTCACTCAATATGGGTATTAACATAGATGAATGTAATTGTATATAATAGTATTGAGTTTTAGGGATATATGATATAATAGAGCCATTTTGGTTATCAGCCAATATTTTTTAATATATTAGCTCGTATCTGTTGATATTTGGATATTTCAAATGTTCATGCTAATTTCCTCTATTTTTACATTTACCTTTGCTGTCATCAAACACTCACTTTTTTAATGTTTAACATTTCAAAAGCGTTAAATTAATAACACTATTAAATGTAATCTATAGCAAATCTCAAAATAAGTGTTGATTTTTAATGCTTCATAATTGTGATTGTGATGTCGAATTCACTTCAAGATTCAAGATTCAAGATTTTTTATTTGTCACATACATGGTTATATAGGGAATATATGACCAGCAATGAAATGTAAGTCAGGTCCGCTCCATGGACAGTGCAATTATTAAAGAATACAAACACAAGAAAATTATATATAAATAATATAGGTATTGAAAAAGTAAGATAAAAAATAAGAATAAAATAAAATGCTGTAGGCTAAAAGTATACTGTAGGCTTAATAAATATTTAG
>NW_015540070.1:709772-728806 GCF_001515605.1 Sinocyclocheilus anshuiensis | reverse complement strand
CTTAATAAATATTTAGATGAGCAGGAATGTACAAGAGAAGAATGTACTGCCTTTCTAGCAGTTCCTTTTAGTTTTAAGTAGTGCTGTCAAACGATTAATCGCATCCAAAATAAAAGTTTTTGTTTACATAATATATGTGTGTGTACTGTGTATATTTATTGTGTATATATAAATACAAACACATGCAGTAGATATTTTGAAAATATTTACATGTATATATTTATATTATTATATATAAATATATTGAACATATATACATAACATATTTTTCTTAAATATATACATGCATGTGTTTGAATATATATAGATAATAAATATACACATTATACACACACATATTATGTAAACAAAAACTTTTATTTTGGATGTGATTAATCGTTTGACAGCACTAGTTTTAAATAGATTACTTTTCCTTCATTTAGAGAAAATAGTATTGAATTTTAATATCAGGGATTTACCAGTTATTGGGCATAATGAAAAAATAATTACCAGTAACGGCCAGAATTTTAATATTTGTGCATCCCTATTGTTGTTATGATAAGCCAGTACCTGCCTGTAAATTACATGCCTGATATATTAAATGTCTACTATTTTTCTTATGTTTAAACAATAATTCCACTTGAAGCGAAATCGCATGTATAAAAAACATTTTAATATACAGTAGAAAAGATTGGTAACTTTAGTACTGTTTAGTAAATTACTATTTGAATCGGAATAAATAATGTCTAATATTTTCTGCTTCCAATATCCGTGTTTCTGGCAGAAGTGATGTTAAATGTAAACAATGTGTTTCTGTTAGATGTTCTCCAGCAAAGGACTATTTTAAAGAGCTCTCAGGACATTGGAGTTGGGCAGTGCAGTGGCTCCAGAAGAAGGCAAGAGACCACAGATACACACACACACACACACACACACACCCCAGTACTTCTTTATTGTGAAATAGCATCCATTGTTGAATTCCCCTTCTCTCTTTCAGATGTCTGAGCACTACTGGACACCTCAGAGCAATGTATCGAACGAGACGTCCACGGCTAAAACCTTCCAGCGCACCATCTCAGCACAGGTACTGCACTCACAATTCTTTACATTATACATAACCAGAATAAAGTGATTATGTATTTGTCAAACTTGAAATTTCAACTTTACAATTTCAATTTAAATTTTTTCTTCTGTTTTGATGTCATGTAATATGTTTGAAATGCTGGGACTCCATTGGGCACATTTACACTTTAAGTTTTTCATCTGATATTTATATTTTACTATATTTCAGCTTAATTTCACTTACTAAACACCAGTTTTAGTTAACAACACTTCTGGGGAAAACTTCATTTTGAATCCAAAAAATAATTTGTGAAAATCTTGGGAGTAAAAATTCCTATTTTTCTCTCTCTTTCTTCCTTTCCCTTTCCCTCACTTTTGTATATCCTTCATGTTTTGCTTTCCTTTGAGATGAAAAAAAAAAACAATGCAATGCAAATTTAAGCAAATTTCAAAGTTTAAGCTAAATACAAAGTTACATTTCTGCTAATTACAATGATTTTAAGCTTTGTCTTAAAATGTACATCTTTAAATAAATGATTTACCTAGAGCTAGCCACCCATTTTATGAGCCATTAGGAGGACATGTGAACTGCTGAGTGAAGTTTAGTGAATGCTGGTTTTTGTGTTTAGGACACTCTAGCTTATGCCACAGCTTTACTGAACGAGAAGGAGCAGTCCAGCAGCAGTAATGGATCAGATGGAAGCCCAGCCAATGAGAACTCAGACAGAAGCCTCAGACAGGTAGAGCTCTGTCTGTCATTAATTCAGCAGTCCATCATCAGTTACATTATATGATAAAATACACTAGTGTTTAATAAAGAATTACATTTACTCTTTTACCATTTCCACCTCTCTTTCTCTCAGGGATCTGAATCCCCCATGATGTTGGGCGATTCTCGAAGTGACCTAGAAGATGTGGATCCATAACGCTTCTTATTGTTTTTGCGCAACAAAACAACACAAAAAAGTTTCCCTCCGACAGAGAGATGTTGTGGCTCTAAACAGACAATCAGAAAACTGCATTTGATCTTCTAGGGACTGGAAATGGAGGGACCAGTAGCAGCCAAAGGGCCCGTCGGAGAGTTCGCTCTTCAGGCCGAAACGTGAACAGAGGCGAATATCGTTTTTTTTTGTTTTTTTTTCTTTCTTCTGTTGGTTAAAACCTGGCTGGATGAAATTAGAGTTCAGATCTTGCGAGTTATTTCGATGTTTCGTCTGGCTTGATGAGTTCTGTCAGACCAGTGGGACTTAATAAAAACGAAGGCGTTTGTTTCCTTGACGTTTTTACGCCGAACTACTACTATGGTGCCAGACGGGGTGTTTTAAAAGCAGTCAGCGTATATTTGCCAATGTAATTAAGTAGATACTATTCATGAGAAATGTAAAGATGTGTTCCATAAGTGTAATTTCAAATGTAAAATAATATTTTTAAGAATCCTTTACTGATTTTCTTTATTTTTTGTGAATCTGTTTGAGAGGTGCCTCAAATTTATTCGAAAAAAGAAGAACTTGCCAAGTCTCTGAGAGTCAAATAACCACACCGTTTTTTCCTTTTTCTTGCTGGTATTTTTTAAAGCACTTTATATTTGAATTCAGTTTGTGAGAAATTCATCACGTGGAGACAATAGCGGACGTCCCTCGCTGCTCTCTGTCCATCGAGTTTCTTGGATAGGAACAGCATGCAGAAAAAGACACAAGCTGTTTACGCAAGTGCTAGACAGAAATATGATGGTGGACATTGAGGACGGACCTTACGGCGGAAGACACATCGCATCAGCAGATGCGTCCAGAGACACATATGCAACACACAGAGACGCTACTGTCCAACGAGCTTTTCTTCTTCCTGAAAGACAATGAGTGCTACAATCAGCAGAGTTTGTCATTTAAAAACTCTCGTTTCTTTCTGTTCGTCTGTTTTGATGTTGTCTCGTGCTGCTTTGGTATGAAGATCTAGGGACGTGAAGACACTTTCAGGGTTTATTTAGCCAAATTTGTCCTTTTTTTGTTTGTTTACCTGCATCTTTTCCATTTAGTCTGCCTTGCGCAATGCAAATCGGATGACAAGGTGAGGATGGGGCGGGAAGTGGGAGGGGAAAGAGAAAGACGGAGGTTGTTGGAGGGACCGGAAAGTTCTCACAGAGTAGTAAAGTGCCTTTACTCGACTCCTCCCCTACGCCGCTCGCGTCCTCGCCTTGAGACAAACCAGTGGACACGTGCTACACAAATGCCTGAACCCACTCGACATTACGATAACAACACACACACGTATACTCGGATGGCTCGGCCACGCTCATCTCAGAGTGCCATACGAGGACACAGGCGGCGTCTTGTGCGTCACGGTCCCTTGTCTGAGCCGAGCCTGTGATGTCCTGCTTTCAGGGAGTCTGCAGGGTGATTCAGCTGCCGTTTGCTGCTCATTTTGTATTTAGACTAGAACATTTAGCGACATTGCTTCAATGTTTACAGCGGAAGGACCTCAATGCCACCTCACACAAACGTTAGTGCTGCTTTTTACCTCAGTCACCTGCTCTTCGCAACTTTCAGGCGCTTCTGTGCATGTTTGTACGTGTGAGAGACTTTATTGCTGGAAAAGAACTGCATAAACTGGCCGAAACCGCTGAGAGAAGGTGGTTTATAGAATAAATCTTAAACCAGTCTAAGTGGATTTGCTGGTTTATGCTGGTGTCTCAGCCCGGCTAAGTTGTGTTTAGGTGGTTTAGTGTCCAAAAACATTCAATGCCAGCCAACAGACCAGCCTGATCAGGCTGGAAGAGCACCTAAGAGAAGCAAACCAGCTTAGACTGGTATAAGATGACAGAGCCAGCCTGGTTCCTTAGCTGGTTTTAGGGGAGTTTTGGGCACATAAACTCTAGGTTGGTCAGGGTGGGAGACCAGATAAAACCAGCACCCTGTTTTAAACTGGTTTAACATGTTTTTTTCAAAAGGGCCAACCTGGTTTTCTGGTTTTACAGTGGTTTGGGGCACTTACACTTAAGATTGCCCTGACTAGGAGACCAGGTCAAACCAGCACACCATCTTGAGCTGTTTTAACATGTTTTTTTTTCCCCATGGCCAGCCTGGTTTGCTGGTTGTAGAGTGGTTTGGGGTACTTAAATTCAAGATTAGTCAGGCTGGAAGACCTGATAAAACTAGCAGACCATCTTAAACTGGTTCAACAACATGTTTGTTTGTTTTTTTCAACATGGCCAGCCTGGTTTGCTGATATTAGAGTACCTTGAGGCAACTAAACTCAAGATTGATCAGGCCAAAGGCCTGGTAAAACCTGTTAAGGCTGGTTTAAGCAGTCTTTTTCAGTATGGTCTTTGACTTTTTGTCTCTTTCTCTTGGTTTTGGCCTCTAATAGTCAGCAAAACACTGCAGTACTCACAACTGCCTTAATGCTTTGAATCAGTAAATATTTAACTGCTAATTCACTGCAGCAGATGTGGTAAGTGTTTGGGGTGATTAGTTAGGTTTTAGGATGACCGGAGGATTATTTTGAAACGTTTCAAGACTTAAAGGCACGGTTCAGTTACAATAGAGGGCAGAATTCATCAGATCAGTGCCTAAACATAAGGCATCTTTCTTATTTTGCTGAAATATGCACATTTGCAAAGATATCACACTAATTTCAGCTCAACTGCCTGCTTAGGTTTTCACTAAAGGAGCCTTTAAGATATGGTGGGGTTACAGTTTATAACCAGTGCTGTAGTCTTCTTTAAAATATGGTGTACTTAAGAACAGGGTGTGTTAAAACTATCCACAAATTTGATCCTCCTCCCGCCAATCAATCTTTTTTAACCTTTCCTACACCTGTAGATGCTGTACCAACCGCTCGGTAGATCTGTGATGAGACTTGTGTTTTTAAGCTGGGTGTCAGGACAGGGTTAAAGATGCTTGAAGAGTTTTTAATAACTGGTGATTCTTTGATTCATTTCTGCTGCGAGTGTGTAAAGGAATCTGTTAATGCATGTTAAAACCGCATTTTAATTTGTACATCAGAGTTTGACAATGAAAACATTTGATATAAAAAGGAAAAACTGGAACGCACAACTTTTCAGACTGTGATTTTGTATGTGCCAAGTCTGAAGTAGACCATTACATGAAGTCATGAAGTTTTGCAATACAAAAATATACATTTATAAAAAGAATTACACTCTTATACACAGTGCACATGCATAATAGGAGATAATGCGCTTGCCAGAAATAGTGAAAATAGACCTGTTTCAATTCAGAATATGTGCAAACATAAAAATGATAAATGCTGGTCCTGAATAAGTCAAAGTGGTATTATCTATAATATCGGTTACCGAGATTGGAGATTTTTTAATTTAACAGTATTGGTACATATTTAAAATATATTCTGTTAATATAAAAATTAAAAGTGTTAGTCCTAAATACAGTCAAAGTGGTATTATCTATAATATCGGTTACCGATATTGATGATTTTTTTTTTTTATTAAGCAGTATTGCTACATATTTTAAATATATTGACTGATATTCTGTATTTCATTGTACATGCTTATTTCCTCTATTTTTATAGTTAGCTGTCATCTAATGCTCGCTTTACTACTGTTAAATGTAATTTTTAGCAAATCTCAAAATGAATACCCATTTTTCAATGATGCCTGAATTCACTTGTAGATTTTAAAACAATCGATCATCAATTTTAGTGTTTTTTTTTATTATTATTTAAGGAAAATAGTAGAGAATTTTTATAGCCATAACATGAAAATAATTATCGGCATCAGTCTGAATTCTAATATTAATGCGACAATGCATGTATAAATGTGTTTTGCTGTTTAAAGGCCTTTTAAAGTGTTTTAGCGCTCCTTGTAGAGTTTCTAGATTGAATATGGTTATGTCCAGAACTGGTTACAATGCACTTCTCTGTCATGTAATATTGCATAATGACAGAACTGAGCTCACTTATGTAACACCTCCAACTATTATATGTGCTATAGCAGTTATGTCCATGGTTTAGAGAAGTGAGAAACGAAGAACACACATCCCTCAGTGGTCAGATGGCTTGTGGGACAGGCGGTGCCTGCAGCAGGTGGCGATGGCGGCAGCTCCTATATCTCCTCCAGATGTATGAACTACACAGGTGTTTCCCAAAGCAAATGCCCCACGAACAACAGAACCATGTGACAGACCCTGACAGCCTGTCAGTGTCCACGAGTCTTCACATGAAACCTCCACCTGAAAGAAAGATGCAGGTTAAAGTTGCTCAGATACACCAAATCATGATTTGATGAATCCACAGTTGTAAAACAGATTCAGGATTTAAACTGCAACTGTTACAAATGTTAGAAGCCATACATTAGTTTTTGTGTTCATTGTGTCAATGGAAACTTCTTGAGAGTATGTCACCTGCTCGCTGAGACCCGTAGAGTCGTGTTCTTTCAGCCGGCACTCCAGAGAGGATGTGTGGCAGCAGGAGGCGTATGACGTTACATCCCTTTTAGCAGGACATGCCCTGCGGATGCCATGTAGAGGTCGTTCAGAGTCCGATGCATCTCCAGATGAAGAGGAAGAGCTGCATCCTGCAGGGAAAGATGACAGTTGTGTACATAAATATACAACGAAACAAGTTGTCTTGTAGTTTAGCATAGAGAACTCAATTCAAATTAATTTTCATCGGCAGCGACAACAGAAACTTCACTCATTAAGTGAATTGAAGGAACAGTTCATCCAAAAATGAACATTTACTCACCCTCAGGCCATCTGAGATCTAGATGAGTTTGTTTCTTCCAATTGAAGAAATGTAGCATTACATCACTTGCTCACCAGTGGATCCTCTGCAGTGAATGGGTGCCGTCAGAATGAGAGTCCAAACAGCTGATAAAAACATCACAATAATCCACAAGTCTATCAATTAGCGTCTTGTGAAGCCGCGTGTTTGTAAGAAACAAATCTGTCATCAAGATGTTTTTAACTCTATTAGTAATAATGCTTTCTCCAGTGAAAGTCATTTCATTTGAATCAGGAGAGAAATATGTAGTTAAAACAGATTGACTTATTCACTGAAGGAAGCATTATTATTATACATTATGGACTTGTATTTTGGCCAGGCAAGTTAAAATGCCTCATTTTGATAGATTTGTTTCTTACAAACACACAGCTTTTTTCTTCATAAGATGTTCATTGATGGACTGGAGTAGTGTGGATTATTGTGATGTTTTTATCAGCTGATTGGACTCTCATTCTGACGGCACCCATTCACTGCAGAGGATCCATTTTGTGAGCAAGTGATGTAATGCTAAATTTCTCCAAATCTGTTCCGATGAAGAAACAAACTCATCTTGGATGGCCTGAGGGTTGAGTAAATTTTCATTTTTGTATGAACCATTTCAAAACAAAAGCTCAATAAAAAGTTCAAAATAATAAAAAAAAAAAGGTATTAAAATGTTCAAATAAAATGTTATTTTATTAATATTCATTTTATGAACCATATTTTTTATTATTAATGAAAATTTTTATTAAAAAAAACTTTATGGACATTTTCATATTATTGTCTGGTAATTGACCAAAACCCAACAGACTTTTAACTTCCCCTGAACCCAGAACATTCCATCAATTAATGATATTTTTTTTTTTTTAGTTTTTTTGAAGTTTATGAAAAACGCTGCAGTGTGAAACCATCTGTCACCTGTCAGCTGGTGGTCTGGAGGACATTCTGCATCCGCGCCTCTCTGGGGACTCTCTAACATCTGGCACTGAGCTTTATGGCCTGTGCAGCAGCGCGCTACAGCGAACACACCTTGCCCTCCATTCCCACTGACAGCAACACACTCTTTCTGCCCATCTCTCTCCTGTCAGAAAGGAAATTACTTTGGTGAGCAAAAATTATTTTAACTTAACTTTTTTATTTTTGAGCAATCTAAACAAACATTCTTTGCTAATCACCTCCACTCTTTCTCCAGCTCTTGCTCCGTTTTGTGAGAAACTGGAGCAGCTCAGCATCTCTTCACTGTGACGACAGCGGGCTGTAGCTGTGGCCAAACCTTTAGCAGCTGACCGCTCAGACCAAACGGATCTACAGAGTAAATCCTCTCCTGTAAGAGAACACACATGTAGCGGAATTAAATGACCTTAATGGTTGCCAATATGTTTTGGACATGGTTAGTACTGTTTAAAATCTGCCTGCAAAAATAACTAAACCAGCTTGGGCGTAAGTAAATACATGTATTTACATGTATTTATGTGTATATATTTAAATTCATATAATATATAAATATATTAAATCTATAAACGTAACATTTTTTTTTTTCAAATATATCCATGCATGTGTTTGTTTTTATATATACAAAATAAATATACACAGTACAAACACACATATTATGTAAACAAAAACTTTTATTTTGGATGCGATTAATCATTTGACAGCACTAGTTTATAGTCATTTTGATCATTTGTTTCCTTGTGGAATAAAAGCACTAATTTCTTAAAGAATTAAAAAAAAACTTTTGAACAGAAGTATATATTTATAGTGTGAATAACAGTAATAGTGTGAATTATATACAGTATCTCACAGAAGTGAGTACACCCCTCACATTGGAAAGCTTATTTATTCAGCTTTCAGATGATGTATAAATCTCAAATTGACCCTTATGACTGGTTTTTTGGTCACATATATACTTTTTTTTTTTTTTAACTAATAACATTTTTATTCAAATTTTTAACACAAAATTAAGATTTCATTAAAAAATATTAAAAACTATAATAGTATATCAATGGTTCTGAAAGATTTTTATTATATTATATTATATTATATTATATACACAATTTATTGTAATCTGCTAATTATAATGTTGAATTAAAGATTGATATTATTATTAAATATTAATAAGGTTGTTATATTACATTATGAATTTATTACAGTCTGCTGATTACAGTATTAGAGTCATCATCAGACTGTTCTGTCAGTCCAGACTATTACTGACATTGCTCAGCAAGCCAGTGTTGAGTCATTTAAATAAAGTTTTTCTTGTGAACTCTGACCTGTGAGTGTGGAGGTCGGGTCAGGCAGGGCGACCACCATGTTGGGTGTAGGGAGACGGTGGTTCAGTGGCAGATACTCTGGGTTAATGGCCTGTTTGACTGAATGATGGAGGAGCTGTTGCAGAAGCTCAGCAGAACTAGAGTTCGGATTCAAATTTAGGAGCACCGCCGCTATACCTGAAAATACACAGCTGTTAGGACAGACTGATAAAACAAAATGTCATAGTTTTGGCATGTTTTGGTGCTAACCAGCAACATGTGCCGCTGCCTGTGATGTTCCACTCTTGGTGGTGAAGCAGGTGGAGCAATCGCTGGACGCGCTGATGATGTCATCACCGGGTGCGAACACATCCACGCAGCGGCCCGCGTTGGTGCCTGTCGTCCCAGTGCTCAAGGGCTGGTCAGCAAAATTAACGGCCCCTACTGTTATCACCTGCAGCAGAGGACCAAATCATGTCAAAACCGAATATATTGACAAGCAATTGCTTTTCTGAAGAATTGAATCCATTGTACCTCAGGCTCTGAGGCTGGTGAGTACAGACAAGCATCATCGTTGTAGTTACCAGCTGCAGCAACAAGCACTGCGCCAGATTCCACCATTTTCCTGCAGGCAGCGTTGAGGGTGCGACTGAATCCCCCTACAAATGGCAGCAGTAGGATCACAGGTCTGATAGCCTGAGACATCAGAGACGACTGAATATACTCCAGACCTGCAACAGAGTTGGGTCAATTAATGCAAATTCTGCAAAGATCTACTTTATCAAAATACATCTAAATAGAAATTACTTATTAATTTAGAAAAATGATTTATATATAGGTTAATACAACTTGTATGTGTATTTAATAGTTATATACAATTATTATTTATGTTTTGGTTTACCTGCCAAAGCTCCTGACACAGTACCCTTGCCTTGGCAGTTTAACACTCGGACGCTGTTTACACTGGCACCTCGAGCTACACCCGAGTCCCGTCCACTGACCACACCTGCTATGTGCGTGCCATGACTGTCACACTGACTAGCCTGTGGGCAGACGAACGCAGGAATTGATGGACATACTTCTTCTTATTAGCTATTAAAACTATCCAGTTGTCATAAAATGCATGTTATTACATTCAACTACCTGTCTGTGAACTCTGACCCCATCCTCCTCCGGCACACTGTTGAAGTCCGTCACCATCACCCTGTCCTCAATCTCGCGATGAGTCACCTGAACGCTTGTGTCCAAAAGATACACTCCCACCTTTGCTCCGTCATCTACATACACACAAACATTACAGCTCTGTAGATTTAATACTTTATTACCATAAATTACCATAGATTTAATACATTTATTACCATACCAGCTGGTTTGGTTCAGCTACAAAATCAGACATCAGAAGACTACAGAGAACGGTTCGGACTGCTGAAAGGATTATTGGTGCCCCCCTGCCTACCCTCCAAGAACTGTATACATCCAGAGTGAGGAAAAGGGCTCAGAAAATCACTCTGGATCCATCACATCCAAGCCATCTCCTTTTTGAACTTTTGTCATTTGGTCGGCGTTACAGAGCACCGAATACCAGGACAGCCAGGCACAGTTTCTTTCCCCAGGCAATCTACCTCATGAACAGTTAATGTTCTCCCATTGTGCAATTATAGTACAGTATGTGCAATAACCTTATACTTATTTATCACCCTAAATCCTAGTACATCCCTACAACTTTATTTTATTTTATTCTATTCCTATTCTATCTATAAGCACACCTGTACATACAATGTATTCTTTTTTTGTGGTTTATATCTATGCATGTGTATTTTATTCACATCTTATTTTTATTATCTGTGTGTTGTTGTTGTCTCCGTGTACTGGAAGCTTGTGACACTATAACAAATTCCTTGTATGTGCAAACTATTCTGATTCTGATAAAAAATAATAGGAAAAGGGTTCACTTCAGGATCTCAGAACATATTTTTAGAAGTAACAAAGTGTTTGGGAAAGAGGGGGAAACGTCAGCTCACTTGGTGGTGAGTATTTTCCAGTCTCATGTTTGTTTTGAAGGATGCGCTGCAGGTTCCATGGGATGCTCTGGGCGAAGATGGAGGAATCCTCTTCAATGTATTCCACATGGGGCAGCTTTACTGCCTGCCAAAAACAAAGGCAATCGAATGAAGAAGACAGGCAATGTGTATTTTTAAGAATTATTGTAATTCCAGTACTTGTTTTCAAGTTTTTTTTTTCAGTCCATCAGACTGAACAAACATTCTTAAATATAAAATATGAAATTGTGAGCATTATGTAATAATGTTTGCAAATTACCATGTGAAGAACATCGCTGCTCATTTTCACCAGAAACCCGTGGAAAGCTCCTGAATAAGTCTGCTGTATTTCGATCAGATATCCGCGTTTGGCGGCTTTTGCGCGGAGTCTGCGCGCGGTGCGCTCCACCTGGTTCACGTGCGTTCCGTTCCGCATCACCACTATATACTGACCCGGCATGAGCCACGTGTCCTGTGTGTAAAACACGACGTATGCCATTTGATTCACACTGATTTTGATAACCTCCTCGTTCCAAACGTCCCACACGTACAGAGCGTTTATTTTAGACTTCCTCGGCATATGGCAATACTGACACCAGATGCATGTTTTTATTTTCGTTTAAACATCTTAATTTTTTTTTTATATTACTGTTTATATATAAGTTTATATATATAAACATGTTAACAAAACTAATTATAACAGGACTAACAATAACAATATGTGCCTGATGCTCTACGGGAAAAAAAACTTACGACTTGTTTATTAGTATCACTTAGCAAATTACTAATTATACATGCATTATTAACTAATTATATATTTTTTATATTTCATTTGATACACCTGACCTAATGATTAAACAATCTGCATGCTGTAGACGTAGTAAATGCACTTTGCTTGATTAACAGAAAACAAACCTTTCATATCAGAATAGTTTCTTTTAATTTCATAAATTGTTCATGCGATTAATTCCAAACGAACACATTTAACTCAGCAAAATGAGGACGTGCCGTCCACTGAACACCCCAGACACAGAAATGCAGCGATTTTTCCTATGCATTTCTATTTTCCCCCCTATTTTCCCCCCTATTCACCTATTTAAAGAAATTAAATTTCTTTTAATTTCATAAGTTGTTCATGCGATTAATTCCAAACGAACACATTTAACTCAGCAAAATGAGGACGTGCCGTCCACTGAACACCCCAGACACAGAAATGCAGCGATTTTTCCTATGCATTTCTATTTTCCCCCCTATTTTCCCCCCTATTCACCTATTTAAAGAAATTAAATTTCTTTTAATTTCATAAGTTGTTCATGCGATTAATTCCAAACGAACACATTTAACTCAGCAAAATGAGGACGTGCCGTCCACTGAACACCCCAGACACAGAAATGCAGCGATTTTTCCTATGCATTTCTATTTTCCCCCCTATTTTCCCCCCTATTCACCTATTTAAAGAAATTAAATTTCTTTTAATTTCATAAGCCCAAACACACACACAATGTATTTTCCTTAACGAAGCATTTTTGTTAATATTTTTTAAGTTAATATCAGGTAATATTACCAGTCCCACAATTAGTTCATTTAGCAGGTGATCTTACCTTAGTGCACCTGTAAAACTGGGCGGATGGCCTGCTCTCTGCTTCAGGCTGGGTGTCATCCTGCAGAATTAAAGACAGGATCATCTCTTCATCCTCAGTGTAGTCTTCATCACTCTCAACTACAGCCACAAGACCCAGCAGAAAACTCAGACAGCACACCGTCACGAAGCTTTTCATTCTGTGGACCGTAAACTAAGCAATATGAAATAAGTAGTTTTAGGTGATATTGCTAAGAATTCCCTTTTTTGCACCGTTGTTCGTCATATAATAAGGCAGGCGTATGAAGCAGAGAGATTTGGAGCTGAAGTGTATCCTCATGTCATTTAACCTGTCATTTGAATCTCTGACTGACTGAAGCAGAGGTGGGGCGTGCTGACGTTTCACTGTCCTTGTATCGGATGATGTCTCGTTAATAAATACAGCAGAAGAGGAGTCAGATTACAGTCCGCCCACACACATTGTATGCGTTTACTATTCCTGCACAGACATGTAACATTTGCCAAAATGAAACCTGTAAAATGAAAGTGTCAATTAGTTAGAGGCTAAATATGTATTGTGAAATACAGGGGGGGAAACAATTAATAGCTACTAAACAATTAAATGTAAATAGATTTGTAGTACAATTGTATGTATTCATTTATTTGTTCAAACAAAACAAAAGGAAGATGCATGCCTTTATACTGTTTTTACACTGAAATTTAGCTCACGTCACCTGCTGCTGGAGTCACTTTGACCAAAAACAGATTCACGTCGTCCTCTGTTGGCCAAATAGTGGTATTGTTGAGCAGCTAAAAGAGTCGCAGTCGAATTAAACCTGCAAAACACATTACAATCTATATATATGGTCAAAGCAGTAGGCTGTTTTTGTATCTGGCAGTGTCAAGTGAAGTAAAAAACGCATTTTGTGGGGAAAAGATTACATTTGCCCATAATATAATGGTAGCGTTACAATAATTATTACATAACTTTTTTTCAGTTATGTAACCTGTTTTATTATTCAAGAATGATTGAGATTGGAGTGAAAAATGCAAGAATCAAGGGCTGTCAAAAGTACAGGTAAACCTTTACTGAAGCAGCGATGACGTAATCCCTTATTCGGTGTCAAATGACGTGCTACACCTGTTTGTAAATTATCTGATTATGCAAATCACACGCCATAATGCTTGATTAATGTGTGTGTGTGTGTGTGTGTGTGTGTGTGTGTGTGTGTGTGTGTCAGGTTTTGCATACTGTAGGAATCAAATTGCCCCAGAAGAGAAGAGAAAATCTTTATTCATTTATTCAGCCTATGTTGTTCAAAAACTGTAAGATTTTTTCTGTGGATCATATAAACATGAGGTAGGTAGGTATTTATTTATTTAGAGTGACCTGCCCCATTCATAAAATATGCCTGTATGAGCATGTAAAAATACAAAAAGTTTGGTGAGGTTCATATTTAGGGTTAGAGGATAGAAAATACCAATAGCTCAGTACAACAGCAGAAGTCAATGGATATGGCATTTAATTTGTGCCAAAAATCTAGCAACCACATATCTCTGTCTACTGTTGTCTTCCCTGTCATGTGTTCAGCATTTTATGCTTAATGAGTTACTGCTCTCAGTAAATGTTCTGCAGACCATTTTGGAGATATCCAGGTACACTCTTAATAATAAAGGTGCTTAACCCTCATCCGTCCCTCGGGTCATTTTGAGCCAAAACTCATTTTTAAAGATTTTTTTTCAAAATCAAGCGTTGATCTTTATGGTATGAGACTTTGTTACATTTGTCACACTTGAACCGGGAATACATGACAAAAAATTAGAGTGAATTCGAGCAGTTTAAGTGGGTGCTATAAAAAAAGTATCAAAAGTGTCCCTCGCGGGTCATTTTGACCCACCACTGGAAAAGCATGGAATTTACAAAAAAAACTGCAGATTTTTTTTTATTTAATTTTGTCACACTTGAGCATGGAGCACAAAGCACACAAAAAAATTGAGCCGATTCGAGGATTCTATGTGGGTGTAATAAAAAAAGTATTACACACACCAGTATTACATTCATTTTGACCCGGCCATAGGAATGAATGGAATGTCCAAAAAAACCCCCAGCATTTTTTCATTTATTAGATTTTTTTGACTATGCAAAATCTGACACAATCCAGAATGTCCTCAATGCACAAAAAACTCACATATCCACACACACAGGCACACACACTCCCATTGAAACACATTATAGCTTGTATGATGTTTCTGCTGGGAAATTACTGTCATTTTTAATTTTTTTTTTTACTTACAGTTAAATTTGGGGTTAAATTTTTGAGTGATGGGGTGGAGATCAGTGAGTTTATATCATATTTATATTTTTAAATGTATCTTTATTTATTACATATTTATGAAACTGTATGAATATGCATGTGTTTGGATTAAAATTGAGTATAAATTTCTTTTTCTTTTTTTTTTACCAAATATAGTTTGTTAAATGTTTTGATATATATCTGAAAGCCTTGAGATATATCTGAAAGCTTAATGAAGCCTCGAGTTGGTGTAGTTTTAAACATTTCACTTGTTTGGCTCATTTAAGAATCTCCATAGGGTTCTATAGGCTCCTCTATTGGCTGTAAACATAAAATGCAATTTTATGTAATTTTTCCCCACCAGATAGCATTAGAGACACTCAGTGACCTAGGTCCTGATGGATGATCATGTTTAAAGTATAAATATGCAGAAATTGTGTCTTTCTTTTTGTTTTTTGGTGAAAAAATGTATAAAATATGCAAATTTTCATAAAAATATCCAGAATTGAATGTGAATAAAATACAAATCACCAAAAAATACAAAATAAAAACCTACATAAAAAAATGTGGGGAAAAAAATGGACCAATATAAGCTTTCTGGACCAAAAATAAAATTAGTGTCATTTTTGGCCTTCAGGTCATTTTGACCCGCGAGGGACACTTTTGTTATAGGTTCGGGAGGGACGGATGAGGGTTTTAAAAGGTTCTTCACAGCAATGCCATAGAAGAACCATTTTTGGTTCCACAAAGAACCATTCAGTCAAAGGTTCTTAACTTTTTAAAATCTGAAGAACACAAAGAAACTTTTGTGAAACAGTAAGGTGCTTCAGATGTTAAAGATTCTTTATGGAGCCATTTAGACAAAAAGGTTCTTCTATGGCATCGTGAAGCACCGTTATTTTTAAGTGTAAACAAACAGAACATGTACATTTGTTCAATAACAAGTTTTCTACAATTCTAGATGCATTTATATTTCTGTTCTATAAACTTGAGCGAATCTACAGTACAGTCTACAGTTCTTTTGTCTTCATGCGTTGTCATAATTTGTCAGAGTGTTAGAAAGATTGTAAAAGCTCTTTAGTGACAAAGTATCAAAACATTCTATTTGTTTACCTGAATAACTCTAAAATGCACTACAGATTGTTCACTGACAGCAGTAACTTACTGTATAAAGCATAAAACAGAGCTGAGTGCAAGACAGGGAGGACGACACAAGTAGATAACGCAAATGAAACAACAGCAAAGACGTAAACGAATGTATTGTACAAAGCAGTCTACACTTTTTTCGCACAAATTGGGTCAGCATAATTATTGGAAACAGCCTTCCATAAATGTCAGAACTAGCTTGGCAAGGAGGATGACATAAGCCAACATAAATTAGTAGATGATGAGTATGTTCTTTGTTCATCTTAACACGTAGGCAATGTAGACATGGACAAATGTATAGCACAAAGCAGTTGACTCCTTTTGGGCACAAATGTGACCCTGGACCACAAAACCTTAGGTATATTTTTAGCAATAGCCAAAAAAAAAACATGGTATGGGGTCAAAATTATCGATTTTTCTTTTATGCCAAAAATCATTAGGATATTAAGTAAAGATCATGTTCCATGAAGATATTTTGTAAATTTCTTACCATAAATACATAAAAACGTAATTTTTGATTGGTAATATGCATGGCTAAGAACTTCATTTGGACAACTTTAAAGGCAATTTTCTCAGTATTTAGATTTTTTTGCCCCCTCAGATTCCAGATTTTCAAATAGTTGTATCTCGGCCAAATATTGTCCTATCCTAACAAACCATACATAAATGGGAAGCTTATTTATTCAGCTTTCAGATGATGTATAAATCCCACCCTTATGACTGGTTTTGTGGTCCAGGGTCACAAATGGATCCTCATAAATGGAAAGTCCCCACCCTGACAGAAAAACAAACCAGTGTGAGTACTTGTACATAATTTGTGGCCAAGATTCACAGTATTGCAGCATGCATTTTTTACATGACTAAAAATATCTAGAACTGGCTCAACAATGAATCACTTTTACACATTAAAGTAATAGCATTTTTCAAATAATTAATTTAAATAATCTAAAAACATACAAACTATAATTATAATTATTGTGCTGTCTCAAATGTAAAGGAAGGAGCACCACAAACTAATATAAAAACTTCACACCAGGCAGTTCCTCTTTCAGTGTCCTCTGGTCTGCATGGTGACATGAGTCACGGTCACAAGTATTTCATCACCTAATGCTTAAACTTTTTCCAGCTTTATTTCCCTGAAAGTTGAACAATTCTGTTATCATATGCTATTGACAAAGTCATGGCCAAACCTTGTGACATTCACACACTTATCAGCCTAATGTAAAAAAGTGCACATAAATTACATGTTTTGTTATTGTACAAGTTATTTAAAATATGTATGACTACATAGGTGTCAAATCTTTTATGTCAGATGTAGATGGTGATTTGGACATTAGGATCAGCAGTAGCTATTCACTCTCCAGCTCAGATGTGAGAGTCCTCCACTTTCCCCTAGTGCATCTCTCTGCTGGGGTCTGGTCGTGGAGTTCTTCTGTCCATCAGTGGAGAGCTGGAGCAGGCCAGAACACTGGGGGAACTTCGACATGTGTGGAGGACGATGACACGCTCACCGGGTTTGTTCTCTGTGTGGCGTTTTGGATCTGCCGATATTTCTACTTCATCATCACAGAAGCCAGCCAAGGGAGCTCTTATTGGTTTCGTTGGACTGTGACAGGAAATAAAAGTGAGATTTATACTACAGTATTTCAATGTCTATATACAGGGGCGGATCTACCGGGGTGGCACGCTAAGAAAAAGCTGTGCCACCCCAGAATTATCACAGAATAAAATATAAATGTAAGCAGTGTTTCATGTGTTACTTTTCAGCCGCGGCGATGACAGAGTAACGCAAAATAATGGCAAAAAAATAACACGTCTTTCAATAAACTATGCAGGAAGGTTGCACGCAGCGTGCCAGTGTAGTCGGCTTCATTAACAAATGACTTATGAACCGGTTCAAAGACACATTTCTCAAAAAGTTTAACAATGAGTAAGTTAAACATTAGGTGGCAAACCTGATGACACACCAATCAGAATCTCTGCATGCTTACAACGGAGAGAGCTTGAGCTGAGCCAATCATCTACAGGGGTTTTATACTTACACATACAGTAAATTACAGTACTGTACCAGTAAATTTCACTGTTCTATATGTACAGTAAACTGTAGCACATGTTGTGCACCTTTCAAACGTGTGACTGTCAAATTTTATTTGTAACCATTTTTTATGTGTAGGTAATGTGTAGAGAAATGACTGCCTAGAGATATAGCTAGTCTTGTGTCAGGAGACCAAGAAACTGCTATAGTACTGTATATACTGTAATGAAATTTGGCCAAATGTGCAGAGGATGCTAAATTTACTTTTATTTTATTTTTTTACTTTGTATTGTGGTGCATACCAAGTTCATACAGTTCTTTGGTATTTGAACTTTTCTAGTGCTTTTCATCTACTGCAAGATTACTTTACAGTAGTAAAATGAAAATTTTCCCCCCCAAAAGTTCATTGCTGGATTATACATCTGTATCTGTAATTAAATTGATGTATACTGTAATAGACACTGAGCTGTAAAAATAATTCCTGAATCCTAGTAAGAGTTTTCTGTTACAGTGTTATTGATCTCAGAGTTCTCTGGGCAGGAAAGTCATCTGTGTATTTGAATTGTAAGCATTTACAGTTTTTTTTCAACTGCTTACACACAAAATATTTACTTGTCACACAATTTCTGAAACCTGACACTCAAACACCAGAACCACACACCAAATCTGCAAAACCATACACTAATTCTCTGCCTTTGACTCCGTTTTCAATTTTATAAAACACTTTTTGCAAAACACAAAAACAAAAATCTAACAGGAATTAATATTATGGCAAAGGTGTGTGCAAATGTTTGCTTTTGAGATGTGTTTGTGATATTTTGAATGCAGTGCTTCATTTTGCAAGAGATGGCATTTGCAAGAGAAGAGGCATTTTGCATTTTGTGTGTGCAATTCTTGGATTTGTGTGTAAAGTTTTGA
>NW_015540070.1:695910-709100 GCF_001515605.1 Sinocyclocheilus anshuiensis | reverse complement strand
TACAACGGAGAGAGCTTGAGCTGAGCCAATCATCTACAGGGGTTTTATACTTACACATACAGTAAATTACAGTACTGTACCAGTAAATTTCACTGTTCTATATGTACAGTAAACTGTAGCACATGTTGTGCACCTTTCAAACGTGTGACTGTCAAATTTTATTTGTAACCATTTTTTATGTGTAGGTAATGTGTAGAGAAATGACTGCCTAGAGATATAGCTAGTCTTGTGTCAGGAGACCAAGAAACTGCTATAGTACTGTATATACTGTAATGAAATTTGGCCAAATGTGCAGAGGATGCTAAATTTACTTTTATTTTATTTTTTTACTTTGTATTGTGGTGCATACCAAGTTCATACAGTTCTTTGGTATTTGAACTTTTCTAGTGCTTTTCATCTACTGCAAGATTACTTTACAGTAGTAAAATGAAAATTTTCCCCCCCAAAAGTTCATTGCTGGATTATACATCTGTATCTGTAATTAAATTGATGTATACTGTAATAGACACTGAGCTGTAAAAATAATTCCTGAATCCTAGTAAGAGTTTTCTGTTACAGTGTTATTGATCTCAGAGTTCTCTGGGCAGGAAAGTCATCTGTGTATTTGAATTGTAAGCATTTACAGTTTTTTTTCAACTGCTTACACACAAAATATTTACTTGTCACACAATTTCTGAAACCTGACACTCAAACACCAGAACCACACACCAAATCTGCAAAACCATACACTAATTCTCTGCCTTTGACTCAGTTTTCCATTTCATAAAACACTTTTTGCAAAACACAACACACAATTCTCTATGTAACACACAAACATCTAACAGGAATTAATATTATGGCAAAGGTGTTTTCAAATGTTTGCTTTTGAGATGTGTTTGTGATATTTTGAATGCAGTGCTTCATTTTGCAAGACATGTGAGGCATTTTGCATTTTGTGTGTGCAATTCTTGGATTTGTGTGTAAAGTTTTGAAAAAAAGAGGCAACGTTTTGAAAATGTGAGTAAGCAGTTGAAAAAAAACAAGAAAAACTGCAATAATTAGATTGAAATGTTTGAAAGACAAAATTTTGCTGGCTTATCTTAAAGTCTTGTTTAAAAAACGTAAATGGTTTGGTTAGATGTTCTAGATGTTTGCTAAAGTGTTGCTAGGATATTCTGGGTGGTTGCTAGGCTCTTGCTGTGCAGTTGCTGGGGTGTTGCTAGAGTATATGGTTGATAGAGTTTGTTCTGGGTGATTACAGACATCCCCACCTCTGTTCATAACAGAAAATCAAATATTGTTTTCAAAACTGATCCAGTTTCAGTGCTTTGTATTGTATTATTGTATTTCTTTCTAATGTTAGAAAATTAAAGTTTTTGTTGCTCTTAAACTTGCACTTAAACGTGATTTATACCATCTAAGTAGCCAATGTAATTTTAATAGAACCACGTCTTCTTTAGTGATACAAGCTCAGAAACATTTATAACCTGTTGAAGTTTTTTATATTGTGTATTGACTTGGTGCCATGATGGATATTGAAATGTTGCCACCCTAAAAATGATTTTCTAGATCCGCCCCTGTCTATATATATATATGCTAATTTTAACATTTTTACACATTAAAGGGATAAAAATGATCCCAGAACTGAAAATTCTCTCCTTTATTCAGTCTCATGGGAGCAGTACACCATTGATTCCAACCCGGGTTTACAAGAACAAGCTTGATGTAAATGTCAGCACACAACAACACGCGTACAAGTTTTAAGAGAATGCACATATGACAGCTGGACAGAACCTGTGGTTTATAGATTAAAAAAAGTTTAAAATACCATTTGTGGTTGTATGGGCAGTGCTGGGTAGATTACTTGACAAATTACGTGATGGAAATTGTAGTCAGTAATGTAATCCATTACATTACACATTTTAGGTAATATAATCTTTTAATTACTTTTAGATTACTTTTGACCTAACTTGTTGAACACATAGATTTGAAGAATAACTGTGTACATGCAAATGTGTTGTTAAATTATAATATTAAAAAATGAAATCTCACGGGAGTTCAGGTAAATATTTTAGTTTAGAATAATATGTGAATATGTAATCATGTAATACAAAAAGTAATTGTAATCTGATTATAAGCATTTTAAAATGTAATATAATCAAATTACAAGAACTTAGTTTTTTGAAACTGATTATGTAATGTGATTACATGTAATCAGGTACTACCCAGCACTGTGTATGGGTTACCACTGTGTGAATTGCATGGTTTTAATGTTGTAAATTATGTTCAATTTCCTGCACAGACTAAACGTTTCATTTAAGACCTCAATATATTGTCAGGAGCAAATTTTGTGTTGCCTGATTTTTTATTTTTCTCTCAGATGACGGTAGCAGTTGACTTGGCAGTATTTTATGAAGCACCAAGGACCATGGTTTCAGCTAAAAAAAATGCATCACCTGAGGGGTAAGTAAATTAACAGCCAGTTTTCATTTTTGAGTGGACTATCCCTTTGACATGACCTGAAATGCTGAAATCCCTTTGAAATGGCATGACCCTGTGGGGTCAGTTGTTCAAAAGTAATCTCATCAGATTTCAGCTATCAGATTTGATCAA
This sequence comes from Sinocyclocheilus anshuiensis, assembly GCF_001515605.1. Taxonomy (NCBI): domain Eukaryota; kingdom Metazoa; phylum Chordata; class Actinopteri; order Cypriniformes; family Cyprinidae; genus Sinocyclocheilus; species Sinocyclocheilus anshuiensis. The sequence goes on along the minus strand of NW_015540070.1, from coordinate 706,508 downwards.
ATCTTGAAAATAGGTTGTTCAAAAAAGAAAACAGAGGGATCCTGAAATTGGATGAGATCATAATTGTTCAAAATTTTTTGTAAGATTGGGATACCTTTGATCCCAAAAAATAAAATTAGGATTATACTGATCCCAACAGAAGGTTGGATTTCAGGAACAAAAATGTAATACAAATAAAAAAGTGTTACGTATGTGTAACATACAGGGGCATGTTAAAAAATATTTGTTGAATAAGGTTTAATTTATTAGATCTTATATTTATTTTGCTTTATTTTTGTAATATGTTTTTGTAAAGTCATAATTTTGTTACAATATAATATTGTTTTGAACTGCTTGCTATTTACAAGGGTTACTATTAACTGATCTTTTTGGTCAGTTCAGTTGTATTAAAAATAGACCAAAAATCTAAACATGATAAAAAATTATTAATTATTAAACCACAATTAAAAACAAAAACATTTAAAATGTATTGTCCCCATTTTTGTGTGTGTGTGTGTGTGTGTGTAATTAATAGAAATTAACAAATGAGATTTCGCTGATATTTTGACTGAAATAAGTAATGTCCCCAGTGTTTAGAAATCTAGTCATGTTGCGACAAAGGCAAAAAACGAGTGTAAATGTCAGTCATAGTGGAAAGATTTGATGATGGAGAAGATCTTGAATATAATGATGCCAGTTGCTTCATTTTTTTTTTTCATTATTTTGTAGACTGCTTTCTATTTTCAATATTATCAATGTAATTTACATCAAATAGTGATGATAATGCTGAGAGAGAGAGAGAGAGAGAGAGAGAGAGAGAGAGAGAGAGAGAGAGAGAGAGAGAAAGAGATTCTTAAAGGCTGTTGAGTTGTAAGGTTGAACCCTTGTCTCTTAAAGATTTTAACCAAAAATAATCTCATAATTTTCAGAGTAAATACATTGTCTGGCTGGTAAGATTCAATTAGCCAACTGCTGAACCCAGTTACAGAGGGAGTGAACTTGGAAAGTAATGAGTCTTGATGGGCTCTCAGAAAACACACAGACCCCAGTGTAACGACAGAAAGAGAAGGAAGAGTTTGAATTAGACTGGATGAATGAATGGAGGGTGATGGAGACGACCATTAGCATTATCTTTACAATTAATGTAAATTATCCAATTTTTTTTAAAAACGCAGTGTTTCTGTTTATTTAGAACATCCTTATTTAGCTTTGTAAATGCCTTGTTGCCAAAAAAATGTTTTTCTACAATATCAATTTACTAGAGAACCACATTTAAAGACATCACACAAAACAGACAATAGTTTCTTGAATTAAGTTTGTGTTTCCCATTGGCAAATGTATGCTTTAAAAACAAAAATCTTAATGTAATTTGCAATTGATCAGATTTTCTTTTTATACTGAAATTTTGATATATTTCTAGATCACTCTAACCTTTTTTCATCTGAACTTCCAGCAATCAAGTCCTGTTTTTCAGCCCCACAGAGTTCTTCCTTATCTGGCAGTATAACAGTCACCTGTAGGACGAGTGAAACACTCGAATGTAACACAATTCAAACTCTAACTTTGAGTATTAATAACCTAAGATCTGATATTATGCCTTGACAATAAAACATTAAATAGATCTATTAGCGAACAGTAGGAACAGCATCTTTTCTTACCCTGGGGTAACACTGACACACTGACCAAACAGACCCAATGACCACCATTATCACTCCCGCAGCACAGAACGTGGCAAACACCTGTGGCTTCTCTACGGAAATCATGAACAGACCCAACGCCACGAACGCCATCCCCAGAACGATGAGCCCATAGCGGTACGGCTTGTTCTCTGCCATGGAAAAAACTTACAAGTCCAGCAGTGGTTTATTAAGTTCACAGAGGAAAGTACCGGTGAGCGTGTGGAGCTTTATGAATGTGTCCCCATAGAGGTGAAGGGCAGGAGTGAGTGACAGGACACAGGGCCAGTGGAGAGCCAAGATCCGGATCATTGACCCTGTAATGGGCCTTAGTCAGGTGACCTTCCCCCAGGTAAAGGTTGCATTGGCTTAAGCAAACATACTATGTCCATTTCCAGGAATGCTGGCATCTTAATGATATAGTAAAGAGAAATAAAGCACAAGAACACACAAAATGTTTGGTTTGATATTAAAATTGGTTACCAAATACAAATCAACCATACAGTTTTTGTATCATACGTATTGGTATTTATATGCACAGGTGATAATAATATACTGACAAAACATCACTGAAAACACACTTGTGCAGCATTGTGTGATACAGAATTAATAAAACACACACACGAAACAGATAATAGTTTCTGGTAGGCCTGTTAAAGTGACAATGGAAGTGGCAATGTGGAGAGAGGTAAAATTTTACAACAATGTAGGCCTACCATTAGAAATCAAGGCACAATTCAATATTTGGTTCAGCTTATTAATAAAGAGGTACTCAGTGGCATTACAATCATAACCTAGCATTTTAACCTTCATGTTCTGTTCAGATTGACTTCATGTTTGGAGTCCCACCAACCCCAGTAATAAACACTACCATTCAAGTTTTGGGTAAGTGATTTATTATTATTATTATTTTATTTATTTTTTTTTAAAGAGAGTAATTCATTTATTTAGCAGGGACTTTAAATGTATAAAAGCAGTAAAGACATTTACATGTATTCTATTGATGGTTTTCACAAAAATATTTAGCAGCTTGACTGTTTTCAACAGTGATAATAATACGAAATGTTTCTTGAGCACCAGATCAGCCTATTAGAATCATTTCTGAAGGATCATGTGACCCTGAAGGCTGGAATAATGGCTGCGGAAAATTCAGCTTTACCATTGCAGGAATTAATTACAAAAACTGTTATAATTTGTAATAGTATTTAATAATATTACTGTTTTTACCATTTTTGAAATCTTACAGACCCAAAACTGGAATGGTAGTGTATGTGTAATATTAAATAATAATAGTGTTTTTAAATTAATCTTTTATTTTCCCTTCAAATTAATATGTTCATTCCCTTTGTCTGACTTAAGAAAAACCCTTTAGACAGATATTGACACTTTTCCTTTTCACTCTTTTTTACCAAAATGTATGAATGCATATGTCATCACTGTGGCTGGTATCTATTTTAGTAACACTGCTTCTGTTTTTGACACCAGTAAAAACACTGTAGAGAAATACAATAAAACCAATGAAAGAAAACAACTTTGAAAACCATCAACCTTCAATGGTAACTAATTTTTGAACTCTTGAAATGGCCTTGCGGTCTCTCGACCTTAAGAAGATAAATAAGATTTAAGTTATCCACATATGAAAAAGTGAGAAACAAGATTATAGTGATGCAATCATGTTATCAGTGATAGTTCACAGAATTAGCCTACAAATTATTGTACTTACATAAGAAATAAGAAAGATTGTTTTCTTCCCATTTTAAAAGCAGTTCCACTGTTTATGACACTTGGTGTCATTTAGCATGCAGAGATCTGGGCCTGTATTTATCAAGCCTCTGAGAATTACTCTCAAGAATGCTGCTAAGAATTGACTTAAGTGTAAAAAAAATTATTGGCTCGCTCAAAGCTGCGCTTAAAAGTTAGTTATCAAGCATCTCATTCGTAATTTAAGCGAAGTGTAGGACTAAATCTTAAGTGTCAGTCTTAGAGTTGATTCACGCCACTTTGCTGTGCCACAAACGGGATTTTGAATGGCGAGATACGCATGGACCAATCACTGAATATATTTCCTTATTTAAGAATATTCTCAGATAAATTCACATTGAATGGTTAAATTCCTAATAAGAGTTTACATTCAACACACATTTGACAATAAAGAATTTTCAAGAGAATACATTATGGTAAGGAAACATCGTTATCACAACCTTCATTTAGGGTTGTGCCGGTAGACGATGGTATTGTGTGTTGACGATAGTCAGAGATATCGCCTGTTGCTGATTTCTTTGACGACAGCCAGACGATTATTATTATTATTATCCGTCAAAAATATAGGCGCCTATCTTAATAGCGCGGAGAGCCGCTTCAGAATCTGGTGAGTAGCCGGGATCAGCCCCGGTGGCCGTGTCGGAACCGTAACACACCGCAGACGTGTGCCGTGTAAATAAGGGGTAAGAGATTTATTCATGATACAGTGTAGGTAGCTTCACTGATTATAATGGGAGTGTTTTTAAAGAGCAGATAATGCTCGCGCTAGACTGAAGTCAGTTATGATGTTCTTTGGTAATGTAAATATTCTTTGCTCGTTTCTGTTTGAATAACTGAGGAAATGTAACTGTTTTATTAACTGCTCGTCGTCAAACATTTCAAGAACATTCTTCCTCTCCTGAACGATTCGCACACGTCTGTCTCCTCAGCGCCATCACAAGCGCTTACTGGCTACTCCTAACCACTTGAGAGACCTCTCGAGCTGTCTTAAATAACTGGGAGAGTAAGAGTGATTCTTAACTTTAAGAAATTTGATAACTTGCTTTTATACTTAAGTTTGAAAGTAGGAGTAAATTTAATGATATCTCAGCACTTAAAACTAAAATAGCACTTTAAGAAGCTTGATAAATACGGGCTCTGGACTTCAGTTATCGGCTTCAAAACTAAAAAAATATTATCACATCAGCCAAAATTTTCATATCAGTACACCTCTATAACAAGATAGGAATCTGGAGGTTGGGTTCAGTTGGAGGCTAGACTGATAAGTCCATATTATTACAAAATTACAAAGTTTTTCTTGTCACTTAAGGCACTTTAGACATTTTTTTTTTTAGTAGATCAGAGATAGAGAAATAGAGCTGCACAATATATCGGTTTCTGTCTTTTTTTCCCATTTATCATTAAATATTACATATGTACTTGTGAACTTGTTTCCCTTTTAATTTCGGATTACTTTTGCAGTCTGTATCTACTATTACAATAACTTAAGGGATAGAGATATAAAAGGATATAACCCTTCAAGTGCATCATCTCTTATAGAGTGCATGCAGAGCTGTGTGCATTCATGCATAAACATGTTACTTAAGTTTTTTTCATTCAAACCAACTTTTTGTTGCAGATCTAAAAAATGAAAGTTATGGATAAATATTCACCTTTCATACTGCAAAAAAAGAAAAATATCCATCTTTCATCCCATTGCTGTTTTGATGCCTACATTAAGTTGTAGCATTTAAAGTATTTATTTATTTATGTAGAATAGAGTTTAATATGGCCATTTATCAGCTATCAGCCATAAAACGAAAATAATTACTGGCTTAACTGTGACTGACAGATTTTTACTATCTGTGCACCCCCAATTAAACCAACTTTTCAATCATAACGTGTCGGTGTCTACAGTCAAACCAGTGGTTATACTTGGTTTACTACTGTAGTGGTCTTCATAACAGTCTCATAAGACGGCGGCGGCTCCATTTGCCAGGGGGGAGGGGTTGCAGGTTGGCTCTGTGGACTGATGTCTGAGGTGGGAGGCACTTGGACTGGACTTTGCTCCTCTGCCGTAGCCCTCCGGATGCGATCCAGCCTCCTGGGGAAATGAGAACAGCAGTGAATATGTGTACATATAGTTTGAATATGTGGCATAATCGCAACTCAACTGGACATTTAAAGGGATAGCTCACCCCAAAATGAAATTAACCTATGATTTACTCACCCTCAAGTCATCCTAGGTGTATACGAGTTTATTCTTTCAGACAAATACAATCAGAGTTAATTTAAAAAATGTCCTGGTTCTTCCAAGCTTTATAATGGCAGTGAATGGTGGTTGAGATTTTTAAGTTAAAAAAAGTGCCTCCATCCATCATAAAAAGTGCTCCACATGGCTCCGGGGGATTAATAAAGGCCTTCTGAAGCGAAGCGATCCATTTGTGTATGAAAAATATACATATTTAAAACTTTATAAACGGTAATCTCTAGCTTCTGCTAACTGTTGTACACGCTTTCACTAGAGAGTGCCGTTCCAGCGGATGACGTAGGCGTAGCGTAAGCTCTGGTGAGAATATGCTAGTCTCGTGAGAACCAAGTTTTGTTTATAACAAAGGAAAACCAGTCTCCTCTTCGCTTACAGTATATCGAAATCCTCCAACATTTTTCTTTACAAATCCCCCGGAGCCGTGTGGAGTACTTTTTATGATGGATGGACACACTTTTTTGGACTTCAAAATCTCAACCCCCATTCACTGCCATTATAAAGCTTGGAAGAGCCAGGGCATTTTTGGCTTGAGGCTTTAGGGTGAGTAAATCATGGGGTGATTTTCATTTTTGCAAAATGAAAATCTGAAATACCTTTGCATTGGTATACTCTTAGCAAAAATCTCAACGGCAACCAAACCGCTTAGATGCTTATGTAAATATGTGCTGAGTGCTTTCCGTCAATAACAAAATAAATGCACAACAAAAATGACAGTGATGAGAAAACAGCAGTTAGGAAAGTATCTGATAATAGCAATGTGGATATGTTTGCACCAGCTCTGCAATTTCGCACTCCAGTCAAGTCACATTTATTTACTGTATTCCACACTTTATACAATAGATTGCTTTAAAGCAAGCAGCTTTATAGTATCAATCATACAAGACCGTGTCAGTGTCACTCACTGTCAATTAGAATTACAACTGACTTTTGTGGAGCCCCAGAGCCACAGCTACCTATTACATAATCGCCACAGACCAATGGTAGTTTGAAGGTGTTTACCAGCTTTCAGAAATGTTTGCTTTGGCAAACTGCTTTAAACTTCCCAAACAAACTCCAAGCAAACTTCGTTTTGGTCTGATTTTGTTCAAAATGATGTCATACCGGTTTAGTCTCTGATTTCGCTTAAACTATTAGGAATTATAGAGGCAACGTTTATTTCACCTAGTGTGTGCTTGCTAGTGTGTTCTTTTTTTTTAAACCAAAGAGTTTGAGCATTTAACATTATTCCTTTAAAACGACCGTACTTCAGTTGCCAAAAAGACAGGGGTGGGGAGAAGGCGGGACCCCTAGGCCCTGATTTGATGGCTTCAGCATGTTGCAAGAAACAAAAAAATCTTGTCTCTCTTCCTCTCGTTCCCTCCCTCCTCATTCTTTCTGGGCTAGTGTACAATGCTGACTGCTTTCTGTTAACATTTATACTCCTGATCATGTGGTCAGAATGAACTGCTTTGCCCCCTTTGATTCAGCACGATTCTCCAAACAAAAAGAAAACAAAACATAAATAGATTTGAATATAAACTAAGATCATTATGAAGTACCAGCACCTTACTAGTATTTAAATGGCAATGGGCCCTTTCTCTCTCCGTCTCTCGTTTTCCCCTCAGACATTGAACACTGAAAGAATTTGGCGCCCAGCAGCTGTTCAGTCTTCACTTGGTCTCTAAACATTACCTTGCGTTAACATTTTCTCTCAGTTTCTCCATTAATTACATGACACAATTGCATTTTGTCAGGCACTGAAACATTTAAAAATGTTTCTGACTGATTTGACTAAAGGGAGTCAGTTTAAACTCTTAAACTAATTACTGTAATTGACATAAAAACACTGTTGTGTTGAGCTGGGCATCACAGAATGACTTCCTAACATCTCATTTAAAGCTAAAGTGTTATTCCTGCAACACTAAACTCACCAAACAAATTGCAGAAGTGGTTAACAAACAATGAGCTATGTTTTGATAGCGACACACAGTTGTCTATGTTTTGAGTTTTGATAGCGACACACAGTTGTCTTTGTATATTAAACTGGAATAAGAAAAATACCAAATAAAATATAAATTAAAACAGACTAAATAGATAAAGCTGAAGTTTGGAAGTATGAATCTGATGATATATTTTTTTTCACAAACCAGCATCTCATAGACATATTGGATAGAGGAAAATTATCATCCTTCCAGCTAATACATTGGGCTTTTGTGCTATGAAAATAAATGTAAATGGTGGTGACATGAATTAGTTAATGGACAGGGTGCATACTCACCATGTCTACCATCGAACACTGCAGACTCTCACGGTTTTCACTGCTGACCTACTTCTATAATCAGAACATTTGTTACTTCTGCTTAACTTTGGCTTTCAAACTGAGAGTGGGCCGAAAAGAGACAGAGCACCCTCTTAGTTTGCATATTTTTATAAACTGAAAGCCAGTGATATACTGAGTGTATACAAAACCACCAAACAGTATATTATTTTTCAGCATTCTTTTTTCACAACTGATGTTACTAGTGAGTGCGAAATAAAACTAGTACTATTGCTCATACTCAAGTAAAACCAATCATTTAATGACTCCTAACTAATGCTAAAAACTCTTTTAGCAATGCAACTTATTTAGGTCAGGGTCAGCAGGGGGTCCCATTCTATGATGCCATTTCCTATATGGGTTTTCTGCATTTTGGTTGCACCACATGACTGTCATGTTATGGAAACATTCTATAAAGTACATATATACATAGAATCACTAATAAAAGATTACGCCAAACGTTTTATTTTCAAGAATTGTATCCTTTTAATGAGGATTTTTTTTTTCTTCATTGTGAAAACAACTGTATCACCCTGACATTTTCTATTTGCCACCAAATATCAAAATTAATTGCAATTCAGGTATTAAAAACATGCTTATCATAGAAAATGTGTGTTCAAGACATTGTATGTATATATGAATCGCATTTTAAATGTAATTTTAAATACATTTATAGATGCAACAACAACAAAAAAAAAAGAGTGACATGTCTTTTATCCTTGTGGGTTCTTGACCTCTCAAAATTCCTTATTATTTATGTTCTGTTCTGTTTTTGATATTGTCCATGTATAAAACTTGGAATACAATACATGATTTTTGCACAGATTTTTGCCTCAATTTGCAGTCTGGACAAATCAGTGCTAGTTGCCAAAAGTCAGAACCAGTGTGCAAATATTAAAATCTGTTCCGATTTTAAAAGTCATGTAGTCTATTCCAGCTTTTAGTCTCTCTGTTTATTGTGTATCTATTCACAGTGTTCCAGAAAATTAATTTGACATTTATATACTCCATGACACTCGTCTTTGTGTTTGTATAGAGTTGCCACAACTCTGGCTAAACCTTTGGATCTCTTTAATTGCACTTATAAATTAGCCTCATAATGATATTTATGCACGAATATAGTACAGCATTTGCTTCTTACCTTTGCACCGCAATGGCTTGATGGTGGGTGTAACGGGTGCCTGTTCGCGGGTGTAGAAGGAAGTGACCCGGCACAGCTACATGACTGGATTTAATGACCATGCAGAAGGCACGGATGAGAATAAAAAGGCCCAGACACACTATAGGTATGCTAATGAGAACAATGTACATATCCTTGTACATATGCATTGTCATAAAGAGCACTAGGCCTGCTATCACAAGCAAGATCCCCAATGAAACTTGCCATCTGTGCTGGAAGGACATGTTGTTTCTTCTGGCTACGACATCACTAGTAGACACGTTGTTTTCTGCCCTTGTAACACCACACGTATCACTGTGCATGTGTGTATGATAGTCTGAGTATGTGCTTCAAGTTGTGTTGCGCAGAGCACAGCACAAAGGACAGTCCAGCCCCGGTGTCAGTTCATATCCTGGCAGATCCAAGAAAGAGATCAGAGACCATCCTACACATAGAGCAGCATAAATGAGTTAACGGTCCACTTGTACCCAAGAGAGAAAAGATGGTTTTTACATATTAAAACATCTTAAAGCATATTAGGACATATTGCAGCATGCTTCAATATAAATTAAATTGCTAATAAGATATCTAATAAATGCATTAAGCTATATGCTTCATGTGGTAACGTCTAAATAAACTGTTCAGAAGTCAGAAATACGACATAAGCAAAATGACTACATTAGTTGCACTAAAAAAGTGAGTTTAAAGTTTAAATGAGGCAAAATATGTCTTTAAGCCAAGGTAAGAATTGCATTCCCTTACGAAAAAGAAGTTTATTCAAGTGTGCTATTAGTATACTTCTTTTAAACTAAAAATAGGAAAGTATACTTTTAGTCTACTTTTTATGTACTTCTCAGAAATATATTTAAAATGACATTTAAGTATACTTGACTTATACTTAGAAAAAGTCTAAATATATCTGAGCTATACTTGTGTTCCTAGAATTGTGAGCCGGTTCACTAAACCAGTCCAAGAACGGATCATTTGGCTGCTAGGGCAAAGTTACAGAATTTGATATTATTACAGTTTCTTTTGCTTTCTACCGACAGGTGGAAAAACATTAGAGAATTAATCTCAACAATTTAACTGACAAACATTTTTAAACCATAAGAGAATAAAATATATATGATTAGGTTTGTACATTAAGGCTACCACTAATGTGTGGAAAAATGATGCTGTCAACAAATTAAATATACTTTAGAAAATGTTTGAATTTTGAATGTTTGAATAAATAAATGTTTGATTAGTCGTGGCCTAATGGTTAGAGAGTCAGACTCGTAACCCAAAGGTTGCGGGTTCGAGTCTTGTACAGGCAGAGATTGTAGGTGGGGGAGTGAATGTACAGCGCTTTCTCCCACCTGCAATACCACAACTGAGGTGCCCTTGAGCAAGGCACCGAATCCCCAACTGCTCCCCGGGCGCTGCAGCAAAAAATGGCTGCCCACTGCTCCGGGTGTGTGTTCACTGTGTGTGTGTGTT
>NW_015540070.1:691030-695192 GCF_001515605.1 Sinocyclocheilus anshuiensis | reverse complement strand
AAGAGCAAATGGCCAAGAGGAAAGCTGTCTTAAGAGACAAAGCTTTAAGATCTGTGTTAGCCAATGGTTCATACGGGGGCTTAGTGAGAGAGTCTAATACGAGAGGCAAGTCCCAACTTGGTGCCCGCAGAGTGCGAGTTGGACAGAGACGATGAACCCCTTTCAGAAACTGGCATAGCAAGGAATCTTGGCTGCACTAAATACCTTAGTAATAAGGGTATTTGAAGGAACTCCTCTTTCATTGTTGATTCATCATCAACTTCTGTAGAGTCTGAATGAGTTCCTTCACATTGGCTCCCTTCTCCCGACTGTTGTGTATCATCAAAGAGAGAGTGGGGAGCCAGAAGTGATAACACATCAGCATCCTTTGCGCCTTCCCCAGGACGGGACTGTTGCCCATCCATTGGAACATCCTCCTTACCGGGAGGTAGAAATGAGGAGGAGGACCGATTAGCTTCAAACTGATCCATTCTCCGTGATAAACTCTGAATAGCTGCTAGGATCTGCAGATGAGTATCAGTGTTACCACCTTCTGTTGTCGGAGCTGGCGTTGGACGTTTAGTTGCCTCAGCCACAAACTCACGGCTTGATTTGTGTGTGGAGTCATGATAGTCACATGAGTGTTTGCGTGGGCGCTTATGACCATGCCTGTCCGATGAACGTTCCCTCACCCTACCACGCTCAGGAGCAGAGCTGCTGTGTGTGTTCACTGCTGTGTGTGCACTTTGGATGGGTTAAATGCAGAGCACTAATTCCAAGTATAGGTCACCATACTTGGCCACATGTCACTTCACTTCAATATTTTACTCACGCGATAGATTAAATTATTTAGCTGCATTATTCGGCTGTTCCTCGAAGAGGGGTTGTCATATTTTGTCGGGCAACACTTGATGACGTGTTATAGGTGGGTTATAGGGTTGGGTATGGCGTGTTATGGGTTGCTGCTCAGAATTGCTGAATCTGTTTTGAACTGTTTTTTTTTTCTTTTCCAACTGTTCAAAAGAACCGAGTGGTAGAAATTAGTCTGACTAATTAGACTAATTAGTCTCACTTATTAAGGAAATCACCCAGTCCTGGGCGTGGAAGAGCCAAACGGGTCTCACGTGAAACTCGAGTTTAGAGATTCCTGATACAATACACAGCTTTATTCAATGCACACAAGCCAACAAAAGCTCTTTTTACGATAAAACTGTTGAAGCCACACTGTACTGCCACAACATTAGCCAATATTTAGAACAGTGGCGTTAGTCTCATTTGAACAGTTTAATAAGTTAATGTAAAAACAAACACTTTTTTTTTTTTTCAGAGTCTTTGCACCTGTCCTGCTCACTGTTAACCCTTTGATGAGTATTCATTGAAAAGTTCAAAAGTCTCAGAAACTCTGCAGTGGTCTCAGATTCATTCTTCTGCATAATATCAGGGGCACTTCACTCACTTCCAAACACTGAGAGGGACATACCTCTGCAGATCATATGACAATGACCCAGCAGCACCTCATTAATAAACCTGTATAAAATATTAAGATTGACATATTATGGGAAATAGTTTGGGAATGGGAACTAGGACATTTCTCCCAACCACTATTTCTCAGTAGAGAGATTACAGTGTGCCATGGTGCAGCAAATAGTTAGAAACAGCGGGATATGGGTGTTGCTTGTCATGGTTACAACTTACAGGATGAGATGTTACATTCTTAAACTCGGTTGAGTTCTTGGAATTGATCTGAATCTTTACTACTTTAAGTGTCATATGTTATGTGTAGCGTATATCAGTTTAAATTTTATACTGACATGCTGTAGGCTATACATACAGCCAAGCTGTAGCATTTACAGATACTGTATTTTGTAGAATTGAAAATTGACATAAATACTAGCTATTTCTTCACTGATGAGATATTCTGTCATTCATGCTAAGATGATTTCCACCTGTTATGTACAAGTATTCAGCCATTGCTGCATGACTAGTGCAACGTTTTATAATCAAATGTTTGCCTTTCATATACCACATCAAAAAATGAATAAGAAAAGTGTGAGTCTGGTTTATCCTTTAGTTAGTTGTTTAAATAATAATAATTATAAAAGAACGTACATCATCTCAAATAAATGTCTAGCATGCAAACAGAACTGATGTAAATAGCCCTCGGTAGATTATTCATTGCAGTTCAAAGAAAACACACAGAATATGTACAAAATGTAGAGAATACCCAGAAGTGCTCTTGTTAAAAGATGAATATCATTGTAATGGATGAGTCAGAGGAAGCCGTGGCTGTGAATGTAATGTTTATAGTGTTCCAAACAATATTAACAGGGCATTAGTTCATCATTAAACTCAGTAATGCTGTGTGGTTTTCTCAGAGATGTGCTCCCATTATCAGCCACCACAATATGTGCTTTATGCATAAATCATCTCTCTGGTCAGATCTCTACAGTAACCTGACCATCCGGTTTTTGAGTCAAAATTGTGTGCTCATATATGCCATGACAATATTCTGAGAGTCTAACAAATGGATAAATATACAAATTAAACACTTTTCTTTGTCATTAATCAAACCTGTTGTCTGATCTTTTTTTCAAAAGTGTTGGAATATCTTGCAAATTACAGTTGCAGGACAGCAAGTCAGCTGCAAATGCATTTAAGTGCAAAAGGAGGTACTGTAATATTTTAGAAAACATTGATCAATTGTGTATGATTTTGATGAATTGTGAATATTTAATTGTAATTAATTAGATTATATTTGTGAATGACTTATGAATTAATTATTTATATAATATAATAATAATTAAACTATATAAATTTAATTGTAATTTATTTTGACATCTTTGTGATTCACTAGCTTTGACAGATTCACTTGACTACAGAACTGAATACACTCCTATATGGAGAAGCCAATTTTCTCACATTCTCACAAGTATAGGCTAGAATATATAGAATTTGAGATATTATTGAGATGACTTGAAACGGTATGAATTGGTACGTCTAACTAAAATTAAAGCCTTCTCTTTTGAAAAAAATGCATTGCATTATGTTTAATGAGATATTAACCACTTATTTCCAACAGCTTAATTATAGATTTTCTTTTATTTATAATGCATTTTATTTGAGAAAAAGCACAGTATTCTACATTTCTGTCTGAATAAAGGCTGTAAACACATGGTTAAGACAAGAACCATCTCAAGAGGCCCAAAACACCCCCTCGACTCGACGAGCTGTGGATTGTCAATGCCTGTTTTGAAGCTTCATCAACACTTGTTTGCGAATACTTAGGGTGGCTATTCAGCTCCTTAGTTTGGGTCTCAAGAGATGAACGTGGCTCAGATGTCACACGTCGAAACTAATCTCCCGTGAGCGTCCAAATAGAGGTTCATTGAAAAGCTGTGTGTCTGAGTAGCTGCGTCTCAGGTGCGTGGAGCTCCTCGTGGTTTTGATGGCCACCTCATAAGGCGGGGGAGGTTCCATGTCCCAGTGAGGCGGCCGACCCCGACTGGTAGGGCTAAAACAGGTTGGCTCCATCGGGGGATAGTCCAAATCCTCACCATGTACACCTCGCCTTTGCAAAGTCCTTCAAAACACAATCACACATTATTATTTTTAAGAAGTGTGCTGGGCCTGGGGAAGCAGAACCTGAATGTAAGGTGGTATAAGCTGTTTATCAACACTAGAGGGCCTTTCAGTATCAGAGAACAGCGCAGAGGAGCAGCAACGGTTCTTAGGCTTCTCCTCTAAGTGAATTTTAATGACATCTGATGGTGAGGGGAGAGTGGAATGTAAGGTGGTATAAGCTGTTTATTAACACTAGAGGGCCTTTCAGTATCAGAGAACAGCACAGAGGAGCAGCAACGGTGCTTAGGCTTCTCCTCTAAGTGAATTTTAATGACATCTGATGGTGAGGGGAGAGTGGGAAAGGAAACTGAGATGGCGTAAATCTGGAGGGATTTGGGTTATGGGTGGAAAAGTAAAATTATCTCCATGTTTGCTCCTATCTATTCCAATCAAATAAAAAAGCTGCATGAATGTATGCAAATCTATGTGGGCCACTTTTTGGTAAATGAACTAGAGGAGCATTTACACATTTTCAAGTCCGCTCTTTTTTTTATGGTACATGAAAATATGTTGAAAATTTTTTATATTTATTTAAATTATTTTAATGTAATGTATGACATGG
>NW_015540070.1:683000-690929 GCF_001515605.1 Sinocyclocheilus anshuiensis | reverse complement strand
AATTAATTATATCATATTTAAATTACAAATATATGTCAAATACATATAGAATTTAAAAAGTACAATATAAAAGTACAAATAAAATTGCAATTTCATTAGTAATTCTACTATATGTAGTAGAATTACTCATTAAATGTATATAATTAGCTACTTTAAAGTAGGTTAGCCTACATAAAAATACATTTAAATTTTAAAACGTGCAATATAAAGAGTACAAATACTACATATAAAATTGCAAAAAGTGCATAAAAATACATTTACAATTTAAAAAGTACAATATAAAGAGTAATTCTACTCTCTGCCTATCTGTTTATCTATAGCCTACTCGTAAATGAAATATATCTTGAAATTACAATTTTATAGTGACTTGAGTGCATGTTAGTGCCCATTTATGGCAACTAAAATAACATCAAACGTTATTTTTGTGTACTGAGGAGAGTTTGGGGGTCGAGTCCCTCTGCTAATAACTCTAGATTGATCCTGATATAGGCTTTAGCTTAATGCACTTTTGGATGGAAACTCCTCTACGACTCAACTCCAAACTGCTCAGACAGTGATTTTGTCTTCTGTACCTTTTCTTCATCTTATCAGAATCATCAGCGCAGACATTTATAAGTGAATTTATGATGCGATTCCCCACTTACCCGTGCAGAAAGTCGGACTGGGACTCGGGGAAGTGGTTTCCGGGCGGTGGGGTGAACAGGACTTGACTGTAGTCGTGGCTGTACTCTTCATTATAAGGCACCGGGTTTCTCTTGCCGTTCATCGCCCAGAAGAGCCCTAATATGAGCATCACCGCCCCGAGCACCACACAGCACATGCTGAACGCCTGCAGTCGACTTTGATTAGAAATGAGAAAAGCAGTGGAGCCACCGGTGACTATTAAAAATACTCCAATGAAAATAGCGCCATGATGTAGTGAAGGCATAATGTAAATTCATAACATTGATCTATCTGGAAAGTTCCGCGCGCATCGTCCAGCTTCAGGATGATATCGAGACTCCAGGGTGAATCAAGTTCCTCAAACGGAGACTTGTCTGCATTGGTTCACTTCTAAAGGAAATTGCATATCCTGTGCGCATTTTATGACTGATAATGCCTTGATATTACCCAATGTCTTGATTTGGGCACTTGTAGTAAAAAAGGACATAATGTGCATTACACAAATGTAACATGCACTCGATCGTAGCGGTGATCTGCTGCTGTTCACGCGCATCAG
The DNA here is from genome assembly GCF_001515605.1 of Sinocyclocheilus anshuiensis. Lineage (NCBI taxonomy): Eukaryota > Metazoa > Chordata > Actinopteri > Cypriniformes > Cyprinidae > Sinocyclocheilus > Sinocyclocheilus anshuiensis. The sequence goes on along the minus strand of NW_015540070.1, from coordinate 689,710 downwards.
GTTTAGTCCATGCTGTCAAATGAGCGCAGCTGCTTTGCTGTCAAACTCCTCTATCATTATAAGAGCATCATTAGAGTTCATGCCCCACCCCAGAGCCGTCTGTAGGCCAGATGCTTACTGGCATGCATTTGAAAATGATTCCCAACAAGAAGACATAGCCTATAAGCAGACATATTTGTTGTAGCTACATGGCGATCCCTAACCTTTTAAAATAGATTTCCCCCAAGACATGGACAGGTTTGAATGAAAATCCAGTTGATAAATACATTTGAAGCATTTATCAGTGTGAACCGTTATAAACATTAGTTTGCCGGTTAACCCTTCATGCTGCTCAGTCATGACGTCAAAAATGAAGAAAGCATAGCTATTGCTCACAGATTTCATAGAGCTTTTAGATTTTTTGTTTGGTTGGTTTTTTTTGGTAAATTAAAGGGATAAAAAAGTGCTTGTCATCATTTACTCACCCTCAAGTTGTTCCAAACCTGTATGAGTTTCTCTCTTCTGTTGAAAACAAAATAAAATAATTTGAAGAATGTTGGAAAACATTGCCGGTAGCTGTTGACTTCCATAGTATGGAAGTACTATTGGAGGACTATATGAAGGACTGAAAAGTCTATTGCTACTGGCAGCTGGTTACACACATTCTTCAAAATATCGTCTTCTGTGTTCAGCCGAAGAAATAAAATCATACAGGTTTGGAACAATTTGAGGATGAGTAAATGACGACAAAATTTTCATTTTACCCTTTAATGTTTGTGATGAACCTACTTGAAGAGATTTTCACATTTTGTTCTACAACATAAATTAAGCACATTGACTTGTGGATTTTCTTTTGATGCTAAATTGCTTACTTGTTACTAAGTAAAAGCAGTCAAGCAGGTAAACTCTCTGTGGTAGTTATTCCTTTTTAGCAGCTTACTAGCAATTACATAAACATAGTGGCTTCAAAATTCACATTTAGGGTACACTGATATTTGTATACTTACTACATAAAGTATACTTAAAAATATACGTGGACTTTACTTAAGTATACTTACTAAAATAAACTTGAAGTATACTACTTTTTGGTAAGGGATGGTGTGACTGTGTCTAATGTTGTAGAACAAAAATGTTCCAGCAAACACAGATCTTCACCTAAGCAGTCTATTATGGTTCGTGTTTGATTATTTTAACAATAAAATAACGTCTTATGAACTAAAAAGTGTTAGTCTTCCATTCATTTTAACCACAGAATTTATTTTACTCAGAAACCACTATGATAAAACCCTCTAAACCCGGGTACGAATATTCTATACATTTTACATTATAGTACTGGAATAATCTTTTAAATTGTAGTATTGGAATAATCTTTTAAACTGAAATGTATGCCTATAACTGTACTGCTATCACTAGTCGCCTCATTTCTCAACTACTGAATAATAATGAAGTCATCTCACTGAGTCAATGGTGTGACGGTGTTTCTTTCTTGTGATTGGCTGAACAGATGACGCGCAACCACAGGTGTCATCTGATTTGACGCGCTACTGGCCAATCATCGCATGCTGGGGGCGGTGCTTAGACCACCTGGGCAAGTTCCTAAACAGCATGAAAAACATAGATGACAAATTGTGCGAGTGCAAGTGGGGAAACTGCGCGCACAAGGAATACGAGAAATCGCATTAAATAGCAGTTTATCAGACAGTACTAATGCATGTGGTTTTATGGTCGTCCGCTGTGAATACAAATAAAAAGAGTTTGTTAAGTCAAAAGCCAGCAACAAGCTCCATGCGTTTTTAAATTGCATTGTAATTAGGCGATTCGTGATTTAAAAAGCTGTCGGAATGGATCCGTTGTTATATTTGGGTGGGTTAGTTATCTTGTTTTTGGTGTGGATTAAGGTGAAGGGCTTGGAGTACGTGATAGTACACCAGAGATGGATCTTCGTTTGCCTCTTTCTGCTCCCCTTATCCGTCATCTTTGATGTGTACTACTACCTCCGCGCGTGGATCATCTTCAAGATGTGCTCAGCGCCCAAGCAGCACGACCAGCGAGTCAGAGACATTCAGAGACAGGTATCCGCAAAACTTCTAGCCGAATGCTTTTATGTTACATACTTTCATTAATAACTTAATATTTCATATACTTTAGTATTGCCAAAGGTCCCTTCAAGTATATCTATAGTCTTTGACATTGGTGATAATTCGTTATGCATACAAATTAGAAATACATGTAATATTAATGAATATGCATGAAAAAAATGAAACGTGTAAGCGGTTTGATCTATAAAGGTAGGCGGTTTCCCTTCAAAGAAATTCTGATAAAAAAAAAAAAAAATGATGTTACAAAAAAAGTAGCTGGCAGCCTCTCTGCAAGTTAAGGGGGTGGTGAATGTAGGGGCGTGGCGAAAAGTTACTGACACGCCCACTACCAGTCGACACACCATGACAGGTGTATCAGTGTAGTTATTGTTAACTAACTTAAAATAGTTTTTGGTAATTTTATTGTGGTTTTGCTGAATCAATTAAAAAAAAAATAAAAAAAAAGAGTGAATAAATTTGATGAGACATCGATGCAATCTGGTTTTAATAAAATATGACCATTTACATTTTTCAGGTGCGAGAATGGAAAAAAGAGGGAGGGAAGAAACATATGTGCACAGGTCGTCCAGGATGGCTGACTGTATCTCTCAGGGTGGGAAAATACAAGAAGACGCACAAGAACATCATGATTAACATGATGGACATTCTGGAGGTGGACACAAAACGGCAGGTGGCTGTTGCCAGATATTATTTTTTGGCAGTAAAATGGTTTAAATCTCTTCTCCTCATTTAAAGTTAAAGGAATAGTTTATACATTTACTCACTCAGGCCATCCAAGATGTAGATGAGTTTGTTTCTTCATGTGAACAGATTTGGAAAAATTTAGCATTACATCACTTGCTCACCAGTGGATCCTCTGCAGTGAATGGGTGCCGTCAGAATGAGAGTCCAAACAGCTGATACAAACATACAATGAAAAGTGAGGAAATGTACAATTGTCATAAACAACAAATCAAACTTTTGTTACTTTTTCCAGGTGGTGCGTGTGGAACCCTTAGCTAACATGGGTCAGGTGACCGCTCTGCTCAACTCTATTGGCTGGACCCTGCCTGTGTTGCCAGAACTCGATGACCTCACAGTTGGTAGGTTTTACGATAGAAACGAATAAACAAGTATTTAGTTATTCCTGCATCATTCACTGGATGTTTTGTCTAAAGCAACTTGCTTTGCATTTGAGGATGTGACTCCGTAGTACATTTTCTGTAAGATAGTAAATCTGAATATTAACTTATTTCAATTATTGTAAAATTTGCAGGTAAATGTATGTGAACCTTTGGACATTCTATGGATTCCTGCATAATTTCAGTAACACATACACATAAAGGGTTCACATATTTTTTTTTTCTTCTGCATCTGTGTGTTAAGCCTAGTTATGCTTGTTTGTTACCAAGTCTCAGATTACAGCAAACTCTTATTTATGTGGCATCTAGATGCATTTGAACATTTTCTATTCAGCACACAGTAACACTTCTCTCCATTTAGATGAAGACTGTAAGTCATCTGTGACCTGTATAATCTCTCCCTTTCTTTCCGCATGCACCACAAGGGATTTGTTTAATGTCTCTGAGCACTTGCAGATATTCGCTTTCTTTAAATGGAGCATAACATTCTCTCCTGATCAATATTATATGCCGTGTGTGGTGCATCAGAGGCTGCTTATAATTAGGTTATGGATGAGCATAGTCCCTGTTTCAATGAGGCAGATTAGATTAGGGCGGATACGGGTCCTATTGCTGAAAGTGTTTATAGATCCCAGAAAAGAGCGCTCATTGGCGGAGAAATGTTTTACACTGACTCTCCTTCAAATTCATTTGTAATTCTGTAGAGACTCAGTACTTAGTAATAAGACATTGGAAAGGTGTGTTGTGTTTGTGAAGTGTTGAACAATAGGAGATATTTCTGGCCACATGTATTGATTCCTATATCTGTTTGAAAGCGATCGTTTTATACAAAACCATTCCTAAAAGCAATTTAGAGTCATGCGTCTATAATCAAAGGTCAGTTATTTGGACTTTTGACCCTTCCTTTTTATCTCTCAGTTGGCACTTTTCACAAATAAGATTGACTTTGATGTTTCATTACTCTTTTTTTAAAGCTTTAGAAGCAAACATTTTTGTTGGGAGAACTATTTAAGTTCATTAATGTAACGGTAACATAAAAAAACCTATTAGTATTAAAAATGTTACTCACAGCAGATCCCAAGTCCCCAACTAAAAATAAAACAAAACACAACAAAAGATGTATGTGCATAATAAGTGCATAGATTTAAAATAATCTTCACATTGTGATGGAACATGGTAATTTGGCTAAAAATATGCAGGTCACATGTAGATGAAAGACAGTATTGTGTTTTATAATGAAGAAAATGGAATGAAATTCGAAGGGCACTATAGGATATTTAACATGTCTAATAAACATCAAGATTAGCCAAAATATATATAGTGCAGTTCGAATCTTGTTCCATTTTTCACATTTGTAAAAATTGTGTTGACTGTAGCCTATTTATGATCTATTACATAGTACATTTTTCTCACTTTGAAAGTTTTGGGGTTTATTCAGTATTTACTGATTAAAAACATAAATCACAGAAATATGTTCCACATTTTGGTAGCATAGATGCAAAAATAAACCATATTTAAAATCTGCACTAAGTTTATAGTTATTTGTTTTGAGCCGAGAGGAAAGAATATATTGTTCAGGTTCAATATACCGTACAGTTACAAAGTTTCAAAGTGTGTGTGTGTATTTATTTATTTATTTATTAAAAGATACTAATACTGTGGCATTGAATACTATTACAAAAAAAAAAAAGAATTTGAAACAAATGCTGTTCTGTTAAACGTTCCACAGCACAACTTTTTTCATCATTGATAATAATAAGAAATGTAGATCAGCATATTAGAATGATTTCTGAAGGATCATGTGACACTGAAGACTGGAGTAATGATGCTGGAAATTCAGCTTTGCCATCATAGGAATAAATTATATTTTAAAACTGGTGCTGTCAAACAATTAATTGCGATTAATCGCACGTTGCATTTGCAACCATGTGAAAACACGCACTACTTCCCGCGTCCCTGTCATCAAACAAATTTTAATATTACACAAAGATAACCCGAGTAAATACAAAATGCAGTTTTGAACTAATGATTTCATTTATTAAGGGAAAAAAGCAGTCCAAACCTGCCTGGCACTATGTGAAAAAGTAATAGCCCCCTAAATCTAATAACTGGTTGTGCCTCCCTTTTCATCAAGCGTTTGTGATAACAGTCAATGAGAATTTCACATCGCTGTGGAGGAATTTTGGCCCACTCTTCTTTGCAGAATTGTTTTAATTCAGCCACATTGGAGGGTTTTCAAGCATGAATGGACTGTTTAAGGTCATGCCACAGATTTAAGTCCGGACATTGACTTGGCCAATCCAAAACCTTCTTTTTGTTTTTCTTGAGCCAATCAGAGGTGGACTTGCTGGTGTGTTTGGGATCATTGTCCTGCTGCATAACCCAAGTGCGCTTGAGCTTGAGGTCACAAACTGACGGCCGGACATTCTCCTTCAGGATTTTCTGATAGACTGCAGAATTCATGTTTCCATCAATTATGGCAAGTTGTCTAGTTCCTGAAACTGCAAAGCAGCCCCAGACCATCCCACTACCACCACCATGTTTGACTGTTGGTATGATATTCTTTTTATGAAATGCTGTGTTAGTTTTACGCCAGATGTAACAGGACACTCACCTTCCAAAAAGTTCTTCCAAAAACTTTTGTCTCATCATTCCACAGAATATTTGCCCAAAACTCTTGGGGATAATCCAGATATTTTTTGGCAAATGTGAGACGAGCCTTTGTGTTCTTTTTGGTCAGCAGTGGCTTTTACCTTGGAACTCTCCCATGGATGCCATTTTTTCCCCAGTCTCTTTCTTATTGTTGAATCATGAACACTGACCTTAATTGAGGCAAGTGAGGCCTGCAGTTCTTTAGATGTTGTTCTGGGTTATTTTATGACCTCCTGGATGAGTCGCCGTTGCGCTCTTGGAGTAATTTTGGTAGGCCCCAGCACTCCTGGGAAGGTTCACCACTGTTCCAAGTTTTCTCGCAGTGGCTTTTGCCTTGGAACTCTCCCATGGATGTCGTTTTTGCCCAGTCTCTTTCTTATTGTTGAATCATTAACACTGACCTTAATTGAGGCAAGTGAGGCCTGCAGTTCTTTAGATGTTGTCCTGGGTTCTTTTATGACCTCCTGGATGAGTCGTCGTTGCACTCTTGGAGTAATTTTGGTAGGCCGGCCACTCCTGTGAAGGTTCACCACTGTTCCAAGTTTTCTCAATTTGTGGATAATGGCTCTGACTGTGGTTCCCTGGAGTCCCAAAGCCTTACAAATGGCTTTATAACCCTTTCCAGACTGATACATGTCAACTATTTTGTTTCTCATCTGTTCTTGAATTTCTTTAGATCGCGGCATGCTGTGTTGCTCTTTAATGAATGAATGAATGAATGAATGTTGATTGACATGAAAGTGATTTCTTGATTCAACAGGTCTGGCAGTAATCAGGCCTGGGTGTGGCTAGTGAAATTTAACTCAGCTTTCTAAAATAATGTGGTTAATCACAGTTCTTTCATGATTTAACAGGAGGG
>NW_015540070.1:670461-682640 GCF_001515605.1 Sinocyclocheilus anshuiensis | reverse complement strand
TATCTTTGTGTAATATTAAAATTTGTTTGATGATCTGAATCTTTTAAGTGTGACAAATATGCAAAAAATAAAAAAAAACAGGAAGGGGGCAAAAACCTTGTCATGGCACTGTAGTATGTAAACAAAAACTAATCGCGATTAATCGTTTGACAGCACTATTTAAAATGCAGAAACCGAAGCTACTTTGTTTGGCCTTCTAAAAGAGGACGATATCCGCTTCGTCATACCTATAGCTGATACTTCAACTTCGCGCTGTGGATCGCCGGCTCGGCTTTCACCGTGGACGAAGCGGAAGTTTTGAGCAGTGCAGAGTAGCGCTTGTTGTTTGTCATTTCTCCGATCACAAATGCAGACATGGTTTTATGTTTACGCGGCGCGATACGCAACGCAATGCGTAAAAAGACAGTATAAGTCATTATAATCAGTAATTATATCCCCACTGGATGCAACAAATGCCTCGTTTATAATGGGTTTTCATGTTTTTGTCTCGTCGCTCCGGCCGGACAGGGCATCACAGTATGGTAAGGGACGTAACATTTCCGTCACACGCTTGAGGTATTCGGCCAATCACAACGCACTGGATAGCTGGCCAATCAGAGCACACCTCACTTTTCAGACCGATGAGCTTTGTAAAAATCGACGGGTTTCAGAAAGGCGGGGCATAGAGGAGAAACAATAATGTACAGTATGTGGAAAATAATGTGTTTTTTGAACCTTAAACCGCATAAACACATTTCATTACAGCAAATACACAAAATACTGTTCTTTTTAGCAACGTCATATGACCCCTTTAAAATAGAAAACAGTTCATTTAAATTGTAATAATATTTCACAATATTATTATTATTTTTGTAAATCAAATAAATGCAGCTGTGGTGAGCATTAGAGACTTTTCAAAGACATAAAAAAACTAACTTTGAACATACCTTTGAACAGTAGTATAATATTAAGTAATATTAAATATTTCATTCAGTTTATTGTGATAGAGGTCTTCCCCATCAAGAAACTGTCTCTCACGAATGTCTCATGTTGTGTTCAGGTGGGCTGGTAATGGGAACAGGCATTGAGTCTTCATCTAACATCTATGGCCTGTTTCAGCACATTTGTGTGGCTTTTGAGCTTGTGTTGGCTGATGGGAGTCTGGTCCGCTGCACTGAGGTGAGGGCATTGTTACAGATGATATAAAACAAACACAAACATAGACATGTTAAAACAAATGTTTTAAAATTTGCTCACAGAAAGAAAACTCGGACCTCTTCTATGCCGTTCCCTGGTCTTGCGGTACTTTGGGGTTCCTGGTTGCGGCAGAGATCCGGATAATCCCAGCTCGCAAATGGGTGAAGCTTCGCTACGAATCTATACGTGGCCTGGATGCTATCTGCAAGAAGTTTGCAGAGGAATCAGCCAATAAGGAGAACCAGTTTGTGGAGGGACTGCAGTACTCTCGGGACGAGGCTGTGATTATGACGGGCACCATGACAGATCATGCAGAGCCTGACAAGGTGATAATGAATATCTGTAATGCAAATCTGATTGCTTTACTTTTTCTATGACCCAGTTGCTACTAGTTCGGCCATTGAGGAGCCAACGTTCCCAGTAGCACTGGTGCATGTTTATCTACAATTGAACACCACTGTGTTATCATAGCATTTAATTTTGTCTCTGTTTTTCTCTGTCTTTTAGACTAACTGTATAGGTTACTATTACAAGCCGTGGTTCTTTCGGCATGTGGAGGGTTTTCTGAAGCTGAACCGTGTTGCAGTGGAGTACATTCCTCTCCGGCACTATTACCACAGACACACCCGCAGCATCTTCTGGGAATTACAAGTACATTACTCTGGGAAATTTCACTCAACAGCACAACTACCAAATTATCTTCTTATTTTTTTCATATTTTGTCTTTTTGTTTTTTAAGAAATAACAAACACTGTGATTTTCAGTGGCTGTGTAGTGTCATATTTCTCAAGTTCACATAGTTGTGTAGAATCACATTAACTTGATTTACAGCAATTCTTCATTTTACACAACATACACCATCATTTAAAAGTTTGGGGTTATATGATTTTTTTATTGTTTCTAAAAGTCCCACCAGGGCTGTGTTTATTTTATTTTATTTTATTTAAAAAAAAAATACAGTAATTTTGTGAAATATATGTTACAGTTTTTTTTATTCAGTATATTTTAAAGTGTGATATATTCCTGTTTTTAAATTTTTTTTTTATTTAGGATTCTTCAATGAGTAGAAAGTTCAAGAGAGCAGCATTTATTTGAAACAGAAATCCTTTGAAACATTATAAATGGCTTTGCTGTCACTTTTTATCAATTTAACAAACTTCTGAATGGTAGTGTATCTTATTGTTTTATCATTTAAAACAAAACAAAAAAACGTTTGTTTTGAAATGATTTGCTTATATTATTTCAGATAAATGTCATTTGTTTTTATATTGTTTTATATAATGGAATGACATTTTTACATTTTTAAGTAAAGCTTAAATGTATAAATACTTTTTGGAAGCACTCTATCTATATCTACTTGTACATATATTATAATTTTTGCATTCATTATTCTAAATTTTCAGGATTGTCTTTATTATTCCTTTATCCATTTTATTTTTCAACGATTATCCTATAATACAACCATTTTATTTATTCTAGTCCACTGTAATTTGAGTTTAGTATTCGATTATGATCTCCACAGTTATGCTAACATTTTGCTGTATGATTAGTCTTGTATTATGATTGGATCTCTAGGGATTGTATCTTATATTATTAATATCAGACTCTTATTGAGAAAGCCTGTTACAAGTTTTAACTTTCAATTTGGCTTTTGGTTTGTGGTGTACACTTTAAGTGCATCAAGAGTTTGAGACACTTAGTCAGACATGCACTTCCTCCTCTATGGTTCCATTAGCTATAGCATTTTTCACTTGTCCCATAATGCATAGTTATAGGGAAGACTATTATCCTTCTCTTCCATCTCAATCAAGCCACGTTTCTCTCTCTCTCTCTTAACCCTTCTCTTTCACTCTCAAACATACTCAGTTTCAGTGTACACCGTTTCGATGCATTATATCCACTAAAGCTGTCCATTAGCTACAGGAAGTGTGCGTTGTCTGTTGAGGGGCAGGACTAGTCTAACATTATTCAATAAATTATGCAGCTAAAGATGGACAAGGTCAGAAGGAGTGTCTCTGACTGTAAAACATGACTTTTCTGAACATGAAGAATGGAGTATGTATACACATATACTTACATTTGCTAACAACACTTCCTTTAATTACTGAACATATTGATTGGTCATTTCTTTTGTCATCTTTTTCTATATCTTGTTCTCCTTATCTATTTCATATTATTTTACATCCACCATTCCTTGTCTGTTTTTCAGGACATCATTCCGTTTGGGAATAACCCATTGTTCAGGTATGTGTTTGGCTGGATGGTTCCTCCTAAGATCTCTCTACTGAAGCTCACTCAGGGAGAGACCATCCGCAAACTATACGAGCAGCACCACGTGGTGCAGGACATGCTGGTCCCTATGAAGCACATCAAGACTGCCATCCTACGCTTCCACGAGGACATACATGTGAGTGAGACATCCAAACACACACATAGATATACACACATTAGGTGAGAACTGATAGCTAATACCATAAATGTATACAGTTTTGTATACGGTTTTTTTATTTTAAAAATATATTAATGCATTTCTTAAATATTAATAAATGTTACATTATTATTTCAAAACATACTAAAGCTTCAATAAGAAATTGTATATTAATTTCAAGTGAAAGCAGGCATCAAAAGCCGCTTTTCCACCGAAATTACCTGGAACAATTTGTCCCAGGAACTTTTTTCCCCCCCAGACCTGTTACTGTCTGCGTTTCCATCGCGGTCTAAAGTACCGAGAAGATTAGGCAAATAGTCTGGTGACGTAGGTCTGCGCGCGTTTCTCAATACCAAATACGCAAATTTCGGACTTGCATCCTCGGTAGTTCGGACTTCGCGAGTTCACCTCAGGAGTGTGAACTCCCGCAGACGGGACGACGCAAGTCCGGTAATTCTGCAAACAGCAGCTTAAGTTACTTGATAACATCAGTCAGCTCACCTTGGCTACTGCAATTTTCCTCACTGTATTTACAATAAGATGAAATATGATATCAAACACCACTGCCTGTTTTCGGTTTCATTTAAACATATTAATAGCCGCAGAAATGTAGTTCAGGAAACGTACACACATTACAATGAAACAAAGTATTATATAAAACAGTATTGCCTCTTTTAATTTTCATTTTAACATATTAATAGATTAATAGAATAATAGAATAAAGACCATAGATTAGATTTACCCAAAACGAATGACATTTTATGTTTAACCACTGCAGAGACATCAGAGCCAGCGGCAAATGTCAGAAGGACTAGCCAAGTTGAGGCTGCTCTCGTCGGGAAACATGAGCACTGAGCGCCGCTGATTGCACGGAGCTCAAGTCTCCGAAATCGGCAAAGCACATTTTCAAATAGATGCTGTCTTTATAAATAAACCGCAGATTTAAGTTTTAAACAACTACATTCTCACCTGAAATAATTTTAAAACTACATTTCATGACACAATAACAGTAATATTTTTTAAAAAATTATACGAATATGGTGGTTGAACTCAACCAATCAGCATGCTCAGCGCACAAGTCCCGCCCCCCGAAAGTTCCGGACCTTTGAAAAAGTACTTCCTCAGGAGCAGGGACTTTCTGAGGGGCAAAGTTTTACCCGGAACTTTATTTAGATACTGGTTCTCGTCAGTATACATAAGCAAATCGGCGAAGCACATTTTCAAATAGGCGCTGTTTTTATAAATAAACCACAGATTTGAGTTTTAAACAACTACATTCTCGCCTGAAATGCTTTTAAAACTACATTTCATGACACAATAACAGTAATATTTTTTAAAAAATTATACGAATATGGTGGTTGAACTCAACCAATCAGCATGCTCAGCGCACAAGTCCCGCCCCCCGAAAGTTCCGGACCTTTGAAAAAGTACTTCCTCAGGAGCAGGGACTTTCTGAGGGGCAAAGTTTTACCCGGAACTTTATTTAGATACTGGTTCCTGCGGTGGAAACACACCGAGGAACGGCCCAAAGTCCCTAGTTCCTGGGGAAAGTTCCTGTGGTGGAAATGGGGCTAAAATGTCTTTTACTGTAGAACAAAATGTGTCGGTCTGTTCCAGTAATGTTCACCACAGTCAGACCTTATTTTACTCAAAAATCGAAAGCTGCTATTCTGAAAACCCATTAGAAATTCCTGGGGGAACGCATGACTTGAAAAGCTAACTCTCTTCCAGGTTTTATGAGTATAAACTGAACAGCTCTAGAGCAGCCAAATCAGAACAATGTCTATGATGGACAAAGAGACAGTATAACCAATATATCAAACATTCAACCTTTTTTTTTTTTTGGGGAAGAAAGTATTAGTTTTATTCAGCAAGGATGCATTAAATTGATCAAAAGTGGCAGAAAAGACATTAATAATCTTACAAACGATTTTTATTTCAAATAAATGCTCTTCTTTTGAACTTTCTATTCAAGATCCTGACAAAATGTAACACAGTTTCTACAAAAATATGAAGCAGTACAATTGTTTTTAACAACAGTAATAAGAAGAAAGAAATGTTTCTTGAGCTGCAAATCAGCATATTAGAATTGAAGCATCTTGTGACAATGAAGACTGGAGTAATTCAGCTTTGAATAAATTACATTTTTAAATCTATTAAAATAGAAACCCGTTATTTTAAATTGTAATTATATTTCACAATATTGCTGTTTAAAAAAGTGATTGGATGTACAACACTGTAGTGCATTGATTTGTTGATGGTTATGTGTGTGCTGTAGGTGTATCCTCTGTGGCTTTGTCCCTTCGTGCTGCCCAACAAGCCAGGAATGGTGCATCCTAAAGGAGATGAAGATGAACTGTATGTTGATATCGGAGCGTATGGGGAGCCCAAAGTCAAACACTTTGAGGCCAGATCCTCCACACGGCAGCTGGAGAAGTTTGTCAGAGACGTTCATGGGTCAGTTATGACTTATGATTAGGCCAAAGTTCAACAACCTGTTTCTAAAATTCAGTAAAATTATCTGTGAAAAAGGTCTTTAAAATGTAATTGTTGAAGTAATACTGTAGGGTACTGTATAACACAAGTCCTTCCTTCCATTTCTAGATTCCAGATGCTGTATGCTGATGTATATATGGAACGACAAGAATTCTGGGAAATGTTCGATGGCACATTGTATCATAAACTCAGAAAGCAACTCAACTGTGAAGATGCATTTCCTGAAGTCTATGACAAAATCTGCAAGACCGCAAGACACTGAATCCAAACAAACGTGAAAGGTGTGACCAGTAGAACAGCTGAAAAAACTGTACTTCCCTTTTGTTGAAGGAAATTAACACATTGGGCAAATACTATTATTTCATGAAGGAGCACCAGCTACGTTTTCAACCCCCTTGTCATATATCTATGTTTAAGACAAAAAAGTAAAGGCCCTTATTATTCCTAAGGTTTAATACATGCTTAGATTCATTGAAACAATATATACTGCTTAACAGACAGTTCGTGTACATTCAAAGGTGAATAAATAAACTATAAATGAAACTATTTTAGAGTACTTTGTATAATGATCTGTTAAGCATTATATATAATTGATTTCATTTTGTAATAAAAGAGTTACCAATGATTATTTAAAAAAAATAATCATATTTGAGAAGATATTCTCTATTTTCCTACATTGTGAATGTTGCCTACCTCAACATTAATGTCTTAATATTCAGCACAGTCATTTATTTCTGAGGTGTATTCAAAGGGATATTTTATCTACTAAAATCATTAGAGCACTTCTTATATAAGCCTGGCACAATTTGTGAATGCATTTAGTATTTGTATTAGACCCATAAACTACCACTTTTTATTAGAAAGCACATACACAGTATTTGTGATAATTATGGATTTAATTTTGTCATTAGTACAGTTACTGTTATTGTTGGTTACACAGATTAGGTTATTTTAGGTCTATGAACAAAACTATAACAATACTGTATTTGTGGCCTTCTGAACGTGTTTTTGCCCTTTTATACTGTGTTTATACAATATATTTCTGTATTTGTATTTTCACTGTACTGAAAGTGTATGGATGTCACATAATTAGCAGTCTCAACATACCCATTAAAATTAATAATTTAACTCCTCTACAGACTGCTGTGCTGTCCATAACAGTGAATTTGGCTTTGATCATATTCAGTGAATCTCTAATAATGGAGCCTTTGGAAAGTTTTCCTGCTTTTTATGGTGGTGCTTAATGTGTATTGGTTGGGTTGAGTGGATTTATGGCTGAGGAACATATGCTATAAAAAATAATCATTCATCTGCTCCAGATGAACATTAACGGCTCCCAGTCTCTCTCTGTAACATGATGCCGGCACATTATGATAATACCTTGTTCAGCAGTCATCTCCTTGTCATATTAATTGACATCCTTGCTTCAAGAGAACATTTTTATCTTTTTGGCAACATTATTAATATCCCCTAAAAACTAAACCATACAAATCATAACTAATATCTATTATCCTCAAAAAAAAAAAAAAATGATGGAAAAGGATTCTAAATATTTATTTATTAAAATATATATTATTTATTATGTATACATATACACACACATTCAGTATATATTTTGAAAATATTTACATGTACAGTATATATATATATATATATATAATGTTTTATATTATAAATAAATATAGTTAATATATAAACAACATATTTTTCTTAAATATATACATGCATGTGTATACACAGTAATATACACAGTATAGTCATATATTATGTAAATAAAAACTTTTATTTTGGATGCGATTAATCGTTTGACAACGCTAATACAAACACAGCTAAATAACTAGCTTTTATGAACATTACTTTACAGACTATTGAGACTCAACGGACCGCTGACCATGTCTCCCTCTAGTGACTGAATGCCACATTCACATCTTTTCTTTCTGGTGCCTGTGAAATTGACAGGTTTCTTCTGCATAAGATCTTGTTATTTTATAGGAACATGAGCATGTCATTAGTATTATCACTTGCATAGGTTAGTATTTTAGGTCTAAAAAACATGTTTGTTGCATTTCCAGAGGCACAAGCAAATTATTTCATAAAATGAAATGTGTTTCTCTATAGGTTCCTTCAGTTTGAAGGGCTAGAGATATCTGTTTTGTGCCCCCAAACCTGCCAAAGCTTCCCCATAGACAACATAGAGATTTGTGTATCACCTAGATAATATACAAAGTTTTCTTTTCTATTAGGCTACACAAATGTTTGCTTGAAGTTCCTAGTATTTTTAGGAATCACTGATGTTGTTCTCCTTCAGCTGCACATAGTAATTGCTGTAATCTTATGCCCTGAACAACTGTTCATCAAAGCAGTGAGACAACAGTGAAGAAAGCGCCCAAGAGAATTAGCCTGTCCTTTGCTCATTCACACCCATTAAATACAAACCAGTGACATGTTGAGCACTAATTAATCCACGAGTTTGAACATGCCCTATAAAGCCACAGTGAGAGTGCATGCTGTGATTATTTTCTGTGAATATTTACAGTCAGAACAGCTATAATTAAGGACTTTATCAGTTAACTGGTCCTTTGTTGTGGTGAACAGCTGCTGACATATCAGATGCTTTGTACAAAAATTATGCAAATATTTGTCAAAAAAAATCAAGTGTTTTAATTATTGTAATACCACTACTAGTTGTAATAATATTACGTGTGTGTGTGTGTGTGTGTGTACAGTATATACACTACCAGTCAAAAGTTTTTGAACAGTAAGATTTTTAATGTTTTTTAAATAATTCTCTTCTGCTCACCAAGCCTGCATTTATTTGATCCAAAATACAGCAAAAGCGGTAATATTGTGAAATATTTTTACTATTTAAAATAACTGCTTTCTATTTGAATATATTTTTAAAATGTAATTTATTCCTGTGATTTCAAAGCTGAATTTTTTAGCATCATTACTCCAGTCATGATCCTTCGGAAATCATTCTAATATTCTGATTTGCAGCTCAAAAAACATTTATTATTATTATTATTATTATTAATATTATGTTGAAAACAGCTGAGTGGAATTTATTTAGGTTTCTTTGATGAATAGAACGTTCAGAAGAACAGCATTTATCTGAAATAGAAATCTTTTGTAACATTATCAACATCTTTATCCTCACTTTTGATCAATTTAAAGCATCCTCGCTAAATAAAAGTATTAATTTTTATAATTTCTTTCCCCCCCAAAAAAGAAAAGAAAATTATACTGACTCCAAGCTTTTGAATGGTATAGTGTATATTAATGTTACGAAAGCTTTTTATTTCAGATAAATGCTGATATTTGGATCTTTCTATTCATCAAAGAATCCGGAAAAAAATATGCTCAGCTGTTTTAAATATTGATAATAATAATAATAATAATAATAATAATAAATGTTTTTTAACAGCAAATCAGCATATTAGAATGATTTCTGAAGGAACATGTGACACTGAATATTAATGATGCTGAAAATTCAGCTTTGTGTCACAGGAATAAATTACATTGTAAAATATATTCAAATAGAAACCAGTTATTTTAAATTGTAAAAATGCTTCACAGTATTACTGATTTAGCTGTATTTGTAGTAGAAGTAGTAGTAAACAAGTAAAACACTAGCATTTTTATATAAAATTTGGGACGCAGGTAAAAAGTGTCTTTTTCTTGGTAAATTTATGGAATTTCATAACATAGGCTATACTTTAGGTCTACTTTATATTATTGTCACTGATTTTGCTCATTCACACCCTTTATGGTCTGTATTTAATGGGTATAAATATTGCAGGTTCAGTTAAGAAGTGTTAGGATTAGGTTATATGCATTGCATTTATAAATAGCAGCTGTATATAAAACAATAAATTAGTTTTGTTCCCCATTTAAATAGTTAAACGGTTCAACGTGTGTGTGTGTGTGAGTTTGTAAATGTACAAGAAACACATTTTCCATTCATCAATAATTACCATAATCAAGAAAACCCGTCTACACACAGCACGCCCACCAGTGTACAAAACCACGCCCAACAATAACGACAACATACACAAACCACGCCCACCAAACCACTCCGACCGCTTGGAATGCCGAGTACGCATAAACCCCGCCCACCGGTCCGAGCGCTATTGCGGCTGCACACCGGTTCCTCCTTTATCGTACATTTATGGTGTTGCTACTGGCCGTGACGCGCAACCGGCCATCGACGTTTTACATAGTCACGGGTGATCGTCTGGTAAGTAGATCGACATCATGGAGACAGCATGTAGCAGTAATGAAATCCAGTCTGTCATAATCCAGGTGTAGCCGCAACAGAAATGACGTGCTACGAGAGCTTGTCTGTCTTCTACTGTAAATGGGTGCCAATTCAAATAGGAAAGAATTTTCCTCTGATGTTGAGTTGCTGTGCTTAATCGGAAGCTTTGGAGGTTTGGACACCATGACTGTATCTGAACTAGCGAGCTGCCTATATAGACAGCACTATGCGTAATTATCATAGACTGTATAGTAATTATAGGCGCGTGCGTACTCAGAATGAGCCAAAGATGCAGTCTAGGTAGGCAGCGTAGTATGTTTTGAGACACAGCCCACATTCTGGACATGGCATTAGTAGTGAATCAGAGTAGTTCACTTACGCTTACGATTCTTAAAGGGACAGTTCACCCAAAAATATTTTATATATTATTTGTTATATAAATTTGTTATATATTTACCCTCATGTCTCGTATGACTTTCTTTCTTATGTGGAGCACAAAACATGTTAGTTAGATTGACAGTCTCTGTCATATGTCACTTTCTTGGCACATTTTCCCACACAATGAAGTGAATGGTGACATGGGTCAGGGTTGCCAAGAGTTTTTACTCTTTACGTTTTTACAAGAGGTTTTACTCATTACGTAAATTGTATTTGACTGAGATGCTTGTACTGAAATATTTCACCCATTTTATATTCTACCAAATTTGTTGTGAAGAAGGTGCATTTTTTTTGAAAGACTGTTTTTTTTTATATAATTACTTCTAGCCTATAGTGATTTTGTTTATATTGTGATTTGTTTAATGCATACCAATGACTGTAAAATATATATTTTATGTATGAAATTAGCATATTTTAAGTTATGTTGGGCCTAGGGTCAGTGGGGTAGTTTTGGGTTAGTTATGATTGGCCATTGGGATAGTTTTGTTACTTAGATCTGGCAACCCTGACTATGGTTGTCATGCTTGGTTTGGAACAACATATTTGTGACAGAATTTAAACATTTTAAGTTGGTTTTACTTTCAGATTTTAAGAGTATTCTCCATTTGTCTTGTTGCTTTGTTACCACCACACAATAGTTTGCAGTCAGTGTGCCTGATATGATTTATATTAGGTGCAGATCTTATTTAAGAAGGTTTGTTCCATTATGGTATGCCCTGTTAGTCGTGGGTAAAAGGTGATTGCCTCTACCTCTTTTGTTTATAAGGCAGGGTGTGTTTTGTAGTGTGCATGATGCATCAAGTACATGACTTAAGACATTTATACTGTTATGACTTCTGAGTCTTACATAAATCTTGTGTGATTTAAGAACAATAAGGCTGATGTAATTTTTGTGTCACACCTTTAAACAGCATAGTGACAGTGAGTGAGGGAGGTGAAAGACGATAGTGTGCCTGTGACAATGTCTACAGACCGAGAGCCTCCCGTCACTGCCAAACTCCTTCACCTCATGTTTCTCTCCACCTTCTGGGGAATGCAGATATGGGTCACCTTCATATCAGGTAGGTGTGGTCACTGTTTTTCATTGCATTTCATTGGTGAAGGATCATTAATAGAATGATTGTAGTGTAGGTTACCTTGAATCTTAAAATACATTTGCATAATGTCTGCCCACGTTCTACGTCGCCAACTTGCCCGCCCACAAACAGTAAAATGTCTGTGTGGTTAACATCATGTGGCGAAGATGCTGTATCCTACGCTGTGAGAGTAACTTTGTTTTATCACATCTTATAATTACCACAAACTTGTTAACACTTGACACTTACCACTGAGAAACGTCCTACTCCAGTCGTGCTTGCGAATCAGTCTCTTGTCGATCAGCCA
>NW_015540070.1:665256-670132 GCF_001515605.1 Sinocyclocheilus anshuiensis | reverse complement strand
CTGTTACACCAAATACACAAAATAATGATCTTTAAAATAGCATCATATGACCCCTTTAAGAATATATATTAAAAAGTTTCTAGATTCAGTGTATAAACTTTTTTTAAGTTTAGGTTTTACTTTAAAGTACATTTTAAATCATTATGTTTTAATAATATTTTGTCATGCCTTAAAGAAGTATACACGTTTTTATATGCGTTGACTAACATACTAAAGCACATGTAAAGTACTTCATTATAATTTGAACTGTATATTACATTTAAAGTTCCTATATTAATTGTACTAAATTGCAACTTCATCAATACAAATGTGAAATTACAAATATATTTAAGTATGACACACATTTCAACAGAAATGACAATAAAGTATATTTTAGTTTAACAAATGCTCGTCAGTCAAAAATGCACTCTAAAGTTCAGCTAATTGCATTTAATATAAATTGAAACTATGATGCATTTATTTAATTGTAATGACATGCAGTTAAATGTCTGAAAACATTAGATTCAGTTTGCACTGAAGTATATTTGAAGTATTTTATTTCCATAACAAGTACTGTTTCGCAAATGTGAAATTACAAATATATTTAAGTATGACACACATTTCAACAGAAATGACAATAAAGTATATTTTAGTTTAACAAATGCTCGTCAGTCAAAAATGCACTCTAAAGTTCAGCTAATTGCATTTAATATAAATTGAAACTATGATGCATTTATTTAATTGTAATGACATGCAGTTAAATGTCTGAAAACATTAGATTCAGTTTGCACTGAAGTATATTCTTTTAAAGTATTTTATTTCCATAACAAGTACTGTTTCGTAAATTTAGCTAAAGTGTACTTATTTTTCACAAGGATAGTTTTATATGTGAAACTAGTATAATGTTATAAACAAGGTTTATGATATCCAAAGTCCTTAAGGTTAACTTAATTTTTTTCTTTCTTTTTGTTCAGGCTTTGTAATGGACAACCATCTAAACCGACACACGTTTGGCTTCATCCAGAGCCGGCTCTTCCCGTTTTACCTGCATATCGGCTCAGCCTGCGCTTTCTTCAACCTCACCATCTTTGCCATGTACCATCCTAGTAACATGCTGGATGACAAAGAGTCCTTCCAGGTATTTAGAACATACTGTATTGCTCCCAGATATGGTGAAAAGATCCAAAAATTACAAACGACCGTCATGTCATTCCAAACCGGTATTTTAAAAAATGTGCTTGTGGTTCTGGACTTGAGCGGTCCATATGACTTGAGCAGTTTATAAAATCTTCTGAAGTCATTATGATAGTTTTTGGGTGAGAGACACCCCTAAATTTTTATCAACTGACAGCTTCCCTTCAGCTTTATGTGAGCTGAGAACCAGTGTGAATGAATATTTGAATCAGTGGATTGAATTGATTTTTGAATCAGATAAAAAAAAAAAAAAAGACTTCATGAATCGAGCATCTCTACTTCTCTTATGAATGCACAAATTTTGAAGAAATAGTTCACGCAAAAAGGAAAATTTGCTAAATATTTTACTCACCCTCTGGCCATCCAAGATGTAGATGAGTTTGTTACTTCATCTGAACAGATTTGAAGAAATTTAGCTTTACATCACTTGCTCACCAGAGGATTCTCTGCAGTGAATGGGTGCCGTCAGAATGAGAGTCTAAACAGCTGATAAAAACATCACAATAATCCACAAATAATCCACCAGTCCAATCTATCAAATAAAGTTCATCAGTGTGTTTTTAACTTCAAACCCTTGCTTGTAAGCTCCAGTCCACATTCATTATAATTACATGGAAAAATGTGACCAACACATTCTTCAAATTAGTTATTTTTTTGTTAAATGGACGAAAGAAAGCCATAGAGTTTTGGAACAACACAAGAGTAAAAAGAGTATGATTTTTGGGTGAACTAACCTTTTCACCTTTATGTAAGTTGACAGACTTGATTCCACCAGCTTTCTGTTTTTTCCCTAGATCTTCATTTTTTTCGTCTGTGTGACTGTGGCGGCAGTGAATGCCCAGTGGTTTGGTCAGATGACCTCGGAAATCATGGCAGACATGCACCTGATTGAGCAGGCCTGTGGATTGGGTCAGGACATCGGACTCTCGTCCAATCGGGAAGCGTACGCCAAGCTCTGCGAGACAGACCCCAAGTATAAAAAGCTGAGTGGTCGGCTGTGGCTGTATCACCTGCTGTCCTCACTTTGTAACCTCTGCTGTATCGTATGTAATGTATACAGCCTGTATTACCTGGCAGAAAACCTCACCACACTCTGATGACCTTACTGCAACATAGTGGAGTTATGCTCCCACAATGTAGTGCAAACCCTTGGTTAACGTCTGTGTGACAGCGATGACCTGCTCTCAGGTACTGGATTACCTCCTGACAAATCTGGTTATTATTGCTATGGATTGTCTTTTTCAATCTTTGTTGTGCTAGTTTTAGTTTAGACATATGATGTATAGAGTATTTTTTGTAAATGTTACAGATCATGGCTGTGCATATTTAAATGATACAATGTTACACTTTGCATGGTTGAGAAAAAACTGATATGCAAGTTTAAATGAACAAAAATGGGAAGTGGAAGGGATATTTTGAAAACTTTTCTTGACGTTCTAGAAATTATGGCACATATTTTCTGTTTTCTCAATGAAGGCAACCTCACTCTGTCACAAAGTAGTCAAATTATTTGATTTCTCTGTTTCAACGGCCAGCCTCACCCTGTTCTCCTGGATTGGGTGTGAATGTATCGACATGTCTGTGCACAATCTCTCATTATAAGTACACTTCCACATTTTAACAGGGATGAATATGCAAATTATGCTCTCATGTGGCTGTAGATTTAGAATTCTGTTGCTGTTTGTTGAAATGGAGTTTAAATTAAATGCACCCAGCACCAGTTGCACCACAAAATGGAGTTGCGCATGTTATACAAGTATTTTTTTAGTGACTCACAAACACATATTCTTGTTTTATACTGATTGACAATGTATATAGTGTAGTATTTAATCAGTGCACTGCATACAGATAATGTGTGATAATGTGATAATGTGTGCCTAATATATAATATATTCTAATGTAAAAAATATATATATATAATTTTAATTAAATATAACATTAATATCAAATGTGTTTTATATATATATATATATATTTTATATAATTCACACTATTACTGTTATTCACACATTCACACTATTACTGTTATTCACATTTATATACTTCTGTTCAAAAGTTTGGGGTCAGTTTTTTGGGCCCCCTTTTGAAAGAAATGAATACTTTTTTTTTGTTCAGCAAGAATGCATTAATCCAATCAAAATGATGTCAAACGATTAATCGTGATTAATTGCATCCAAAATAAAAGTTTTTGTTTACATAATATATGTGTGTGTACTGTGTATATTTATTTTGTATATATAAATACATACACATGCATGGATATATTTAAGAAAACTGTTACGTTTATATATTTAATATATTTATATATAATATAAATGATATGAAGTTAAATATATACATGTAAATATTTTCAAAATATATGCTGTATGTCTGTGTCTTTATATATACATAATAAATATACATAGTATGCACATATTATGCAAACAAAAACTTGTATTTTGAATGCAATTACTCGCGATTAATTGTTTGACAGCACTACTATAAACACATGTATAATGTTGCAAAACATTTCTATGTAAAAAAAAAAGCTGTTCTTTTGAACTTTTTATTAATCAAAGAAGTATGGAAAAATAGTCACGGTTTCCACAAAAATACTGGCACAATTCTTTTCAACATGGATAGTAAGAATTTTTTGAGCACCAAATCAGCATATTAGAATGATTTCTAAAGGATCATGTGAGCCTTCACTGGAATACATTTAATTTTTAAATATATTAAAATAGAAAACATTTATTTTAAATTGTTTTATTGCACTCTTAAATCAAATAAATGCAGCCTTGTTGAGCATAATAGAAGATGTTTCAAAAACATGAAAAATATTACACACCCCGAACTTTTGCACAGAATATTTATGTCAGCCTGGGTCATGAATTATGCTCAATATTTTAAATTGTGGCATTATGTTATTCAAATATACTGGTAAGACATTTACAGATGTACTCTATCTGAATCCATCAAACTGACCTTTGTTGTGACAGATTCAACACAAACCAGTTTATGTCCTGTTTGACCACTTTTGCACTCTGTGACTTTTGCAGATGTTAAGCAACAACAAACCAGACTACCTGGGTGTACATGACACATTGTGTGCTTCGCAGTCATTTTATTTGTCAAACACATGCGATGTGCCTAACTAATGTGTTAGTCATATAAAATTATGTGTATTCAGATATAAAGCACCATATTGTTATAATGGCAACACCTTACTTTGGAATGTAGCTTCTGTTTTCAGTCGCCTTACACATTGTGCTGTCTGTCCATCATATTTGTGTATATTCATATCAGTAACAGTACAGTGCCTTGAATGGAGATATCTTTCAGTTTTGATACTGTATGACTGTGTCCAGTAAGATGCTGGTGAGGCTTTGGGTTTGTCCCTGTAATTAGGGATTGACTATATTTTATCAATGCAAATGAACCGGCAGCCAGAGACTTTGTTAATGGTTATATTTACTATATTTAACTTAAAATATAATCTAGTAAAACATATGGTCAAAAGAATGAAATGCATAGATTTGTGCTTAATACTGTGTTATTGAAGTTCCATCAGTTTTTATCTGAAGTTTCATTCCTGTCTGCATACGGTGCTGTGAAAAAAGTTTTTGCCCCCGTCCTGTTTTTTTTAATTGTTTGAATATTTGTCACACTTAAAAGATTCAGATCATCAAACTAATTTTAATATTACACAAAGATAACCTGAGTA
>NW_015540070.1:662456-664837 GCF_001515605.1 Sinocyclocheilus anshuiensis | reverse complement strand
TGACTGTTGGTATGATGTTCTTTTTATGAAATGCTGTGTTGGTTTTACGCCAGATGTAACGGGACACACACCTTCCAAAAAGTTCAACTTTTGTCTCATCATTCCACAGAATATTTGCCCAAAACTCTTGGGGATAATCCTCTTTGTGTAATATTAAAATTTGTTTGATGATCTGAATCTTTTAAGTGTGACAAATATGCAAAAAATTAAAAAACAGGAAGGGGCAAAAACCTTTTCACGGCACTGTAAATGAAGTAGTAGATGAAGAAAATGTTGCATTACCAGGTTTTCTGCCTGAATAAAAGGTAATTGCAATTTATACTGCATCTCTTTATGTAAAGCTGAAAAAGTGTGTCATTTTTTTATATTAAACAGCACAGTGAAAGTAAATGTGAAAAACAACCAGCCTGACATGGCAACATTGGTTGAACTATTGTGTGAATGACTATCTGTTTGTCTGTACAATACATTAGGGGTGTTTGGGAAATCTGTTTGAAAACTTATTTTTGCAATTCCATTTGTAAAGAAATTACACATCACCTTCAAGAATGAAGAATAATGTCTGAATCTGCGATGAATGTAAAGCTGTTGCAGTTCTGTTGTCTAATATATGGAAATGGGTTGAATGTTTTTTGTTTTTCAAATAAATTTATAAAAGTGTGTTTGGATTTGTAGGTTTTTTGCTCATAACAGACCCCGATTGTAAATGTTAAATGTCTTTGGATGTGAAATTCAATATTTTACTGGTGTCTAAAAAAAGACACCAGTAAAGACACCAGTTTTGTTTTGTCTTTACAAAAAACTACAAAAGCACTAACATAAGAGCATTTTGTAAATATAGGTTTGCTTGTTTTATAAGACAAGTTCTGGTTCCAGAAAATTATTGTTAAATTTGCCCGTTTGTGACTGAAACACACAAAATTGATATTTATCACCATGACCATCAGCGAGGCTATACGATTCTTTATTATCATTGATGGCTCCATGAAGAACCCTTGACATCCACTGAATCTTTCCATTGAACTAAAGGTTCTTTATAGTGGAAAAAAGGTTCTTAAGATTTGGGGAAAAAAATGGTTCTTTTAAGATCTGTTCACTGAAAGGTTGTTTGGAGAACCAAAAATGATTCTTTAATGGCACTGCTGCGGAAACCCCCTTTTGGAACCTTTATTTTAAGAGTGATAATGGCAGTGAAAACAAAACAAAAAAAAAACAGATACCAAGAAAAAACATTTTATGCATACCAGGTTCCAGAAAACATTTTTGGTGACACTTCGGT
The DNA here is from genome assembly GCF_001515605.1 of Sinocyclocheilus anshuiensis. NCBI lineage: Eukaryota > Metazoa > Chordata > Actinopteri > Cypriniformes > Cyprinidae > Sinocyclocheilus > Sinocyclocheilus anshuiensis. The sequence goes on along the minus strand of NW_015540070.1, from coordinate 663,558 downwards.
ATAGAGGCCAATTCTCACTATTAACTTGTTGCTTATTAGCATGCCTATTAATAACATATTGGCCGTATATTAGTACTTATAAAGCACATATTCTGCATATATACCCAATACCTAAACTTAACAACTACCTTACTAACTATTAATAAGCAGCAATTTAGCAGCGCACTGAGGCAAAAGTCGTAGTTAATGGTTTGTTAATAGTAATTAAAGTAAACGTTTTTTACAGTTAGCACAACCTGCCAAATTTAACATTCGCAGAGAAAACAACTTGTATGTGGTGGCAATTTAGTATGAATTTGTATGATGTGATTTGTACAGAAAAAAAATACTAACCATGAAGGTTTACCCCCCAACCCAATCTATCAGTGGGACATAAGCAGATCGTATGAAAACATTAAAATGAGAGGATATGAATTAGACGCAAATTAGCCAAAATGTAAAATAGTTACGAATTGTCATGAGAGTGTGTTGGTCATTTATGTAAAACTTTACAATTAATTAACATTAGTTCATGTTAACTAACATAAACTAACAATGAGTGTTTGTTACAGTATTTATTACATTAAATACAGATATATACAAATACAAAAATACAGATTTTCATTGTTAGTCCATGATTTTAATATTATATTAGTAAATGATGAAATTAACATTAACTAAGATTGATATATGCTTTAGAAGCACTTTATATTGTTAGCTGATGTGAGCTAATGTAGTTAACTAATGTTAACCAATGGAGCCTGACCTCTCATACTTCATTTCTTAAGTTTCAAATAACTGAATAATCTCCATTTCATGCCATTAAAGTGGATAACAAAGTCTCATACTGGACCCGGTGTTAATTCTGAATCCAGGATAGAGCGGTTGAGTGAATGCAATCCGAATTCTGTAGATGAGATTTATTGAGTCTGTGATGCTGTAAAACGCCAAAATTCCTGCAGAAAAGTCAACATAAACGCCAGTCCTGCGAGCCCACTGCATTTTGGGAATCTTAGTTTCCCGTCCATTGTACCAGAATGCATATGTATCCTCAGAGCACACCAGACTCCAGGACTGGGCGTTGTGTCCAAACGCACACAGGGTGCTCTTTCCTTTCCTGCTG
>NW_015540070.1:659578-662241 GCF_001515605.1 Sinocyclocheilus anshuiensis | reverse complement strand
CCGCTCTGCCTCGAAGTAACATCGGCCGGACACGCTCTCCCTGCACAGGACCTGGTAATAGCTGTCAAACCTCTCTGGGTGGTCAGGAACGGAGAGAGAGGTTTTGCTGCACGTCACCTCACCAGTCTCTGAGGAAACGCTGAGGTTTCTGTGAGCCGTGTTCAGGTCGAGAGTCAGGGGACCCGAATCTGAAATCCAGAGACACAAGTCATGGATTAACAGACAGTAATTCTGTTGTCTGTTGCACATTTGATTGCATGTGTGTGTGTGTGTGTGTGTGTGTGTTACTCACATTCCAAAAACTATATTTATATTCATATAATTTATATTATATATAAATATATTTAATATATAAACATAACACATTTTTCTTAAATATATACATGTATGTATGTGTATTTATATATACATAATAAATATACACAGTACACACACATATATTATGTACACTAAAACTTTTATTTTGGATGCGATTAATAGTGATTAATCATTGCCCAGCAATCAAGTTTTTAATTCAGTGGTTTATCATTTAATTTAGCAAAATAAAACTTCTGGCAATATTATCCAATAATAAGGAATCAGAATGTGATTCATTAATCACATTGAAATGCACTGTAAAATTTGTCATGAATTTACAGTATTAGATAAATTAGGTCAAAAATTTGCTGTGAAATAAATGCACATTGGGTTATTTTCAGCCAAATTACTGTGAAACAGCAGAATGCTGCTAACAACATGTCATTTACTGCTCTTGTTTATTATAAAGCTGTCATTAACCAGTTATACACAAGAGAAGTCCAACTGTGAAATTACTATTAAAGTAATACAATTATGAACCTGGAATATACTGCAATTTTACACTGAAATGTGTAGTTAGCATGCTATTCAAAATATATTCAGATGACGACTTACCTTTTTTTGACAATTTCTCCAATTTCTTCTGGCACAGATCTTTAATGTCCTCACACAGATATGTGAGTTTTCTTGACACCATCTCAAAAGAGAAGTCCGGATTAACTAGAACTGCAGGAGAGGTCACCAACTCCGGCTGACTACACAGTGCTTCATAGCTCTGAGGAATATAATGAAATAAACTCTCTTAGACCAAAATCACAAATGACATGTACTTTAGCACTGACGCTACCTTCAGGAACTGAGTTTCATCATCAAGGTGTGCAAGCGTGTCGTATTCAGCATCTCTCCTCTTGAACTCTGCGATCTCCTGCTCTAGTTTCTCCATAAATCCATGTGCCTCGTCTAATTCCATCTGCTCCTTTGCTTTTATCATCTCTGTCACCTCAAAACACAGTGCCTCAATGGACTGAATCAGCTCACTGATGATCTTCTCCGTATCCTCCACTGCTGCCTGGGCAGAGCTCTGTTATACAACAAACAGAACCAGAGAAGTGATGAGTCCAAGAACCTCTCTGTGTATAACGGGTCTAATAAGGATCATAAGTTGACCCACACTATTCCACTTGTCCATTAAGATTTTCCACCTCCTGGCAGTAATAGACTCACCCTGAGAGAGAGGACGGCGTGACTCAGATCCTGTAGCTCCGTCTCACGCTCCTTTATGACCTGCTGGCATCTCCTCTGTGACTGCTTAAGCTCTTGCTGCAGACCAGAGGATAAATACATGAAGAAACATATTTTTTGAAACAACAAAAAGAAATCCAGCAGCACATGTGAGGAGAATTGAATTATACATTTTGGCTTTCAAACCTTTATCAGGTTTTTTTTCTCCATCATTACAAGTACTACTAGATCTCTTTTTGTTCCTAGTTGATTTATTCCACAGCCCTTGTGAGCCATAAAGTACCAGTTTTAAATGTTTTTCAACATTTCTTCTGTGGTGAGCATGTTTTTCATTTCTGATTAAAATTCATTTTGATATTTTTTGAGACATAAATTTAAAAATCAGCAAAAAAGCCTGATATATCATTATTTTTTATATTACAATTATTATTTATTAGGGAAAAAAGCAGTGATGTCATTGTGTGACGTCCCCCAAAAGTATTGATACTTAGAAATTAATCATTTATCATATTTATAAAAAGAAGCCCTAAACATGTAATGATAGTCCACTGTAGGCGAGCGTAGTGAATCCAAGTGCAGATTTTATTAAACAAAGTGTATTCCAAAATACCAACAAACAAAGACTTGAATTGAACAGACTAGACTTGACTTAACTTAACTTGACTATGACTTAAACACTCATCGACAGCAGGATAAATACATTCAATACACGCCAAAGCACAAAGGCAAAATGATGGCTACTTATAGCAAATAATCAGGGTCACATGACAAGAACCAACCAATGAGGAAACAAGACACATGACTAGGACAACCAATCAGAACATGACACACAGACAAGAGTACCACATGGCAGGATCACATGACACAATGACAGGAACATGAAACAAGGCAAAATATCAAAATAAAAGACATGAAAACCTAAACCAGAAACAAAACCCAAAACAGACCTTACAAAACAATACATTTACCTTGAAAAATGTATTCAAAATGTATATTCAAGGACCTTTTTTTACTGTAATATAATAACACACACATTATATCTATTTTATCAATTTAATAATTTAATCCAGGGGTGTCCAAACTCAGTCCTGCAGGGCCGGTGTCCTGCAGAGTTTAGCTCCAAC
>NW_015540070.1:659078-659341 GCF_001515605.1 Sinocyclocheilus anshuiensis | reverse complement strand
CCAAGCTCAGCCCTGCAGGACACCGGCCCTCCAGGACCGAGTTTGGACACCCCTGATTTAATCTGTTTAATAATTTAAAACTTAATTTATGAAATGTATAATGTACTTGTGCCATTATTTGTGCAAAGACAAATCCTGCTTAGTTTGATATTTTGTTATATAACGCAATTATATTCATACATTTGAGGATTAAGTGTTAAAGGCACAATATGTAAGATTTTTTTTATTAAAATATCCAAAAAACACTAGAACAGTGTTATTAT
>NW_015540070.1:658156-658329 GCF_001515605.1 Sinocyclocheilus anshuiensis | reverse complement strand
CCAAGCTCAGCCCTGCAGGACACCGGCCCTCCAGGACCGAGTTTGGACACCCCTGATTTAATCTTTTAAAACTTTTAAAACTTAATTTATGAAATGTATAATGTACTTGTGCCATTATTTGTGCAAAGACAAATTTTGATATTTTTGATATTTTGTTATATAACGCAAATATA
>NW_015540070.1:649203-657797 GCF_001515605.1 Sinocyclocheilus anshuiensis | reverse complement strand
CACGACCGGAAGGAGCGGAAGCGGTCGACTGTGGCATAATAAAAGCTCCGCTGCTCTCGAGCCGCGTGTCACGCTCGTTCAGCGCCTCGTTTCGCTTCGACGGCTTTCAGCCTCACCCTGCTTCATTCTACTACGTTAATAAATCAGTAGCTCATCCATGAACATGATTTCTGCCCGAGTCCCGTCGGATTGCATCGGCTGTGGGGATGAAGACCACAACTCCCATGATTCTACACTCAGTCACTGCGTCATAAAACTACACTTTTGTTTATTTGTTTATTTTGAATACGCGCCCTCTAGCGGCGAAAATTACATATTGTGCCTTTAAAATACTTTTGGGTCAACATACAAAAATTAACTGACCTTTTAATGACTTATTTATTAAAGCTCTTGCTATGCTTAGTTATTATGAAGTTTTATCATCCCATTTAAAGTCAGAATAGAAGTCAGACACACCTGACAGAACATGACGAGGTCCTGCTTTTCTTTTGCAATGACTTCATCATTCTCCGCTCCGGGGATGGTGGGGGAACGCATTCCAGTCTGTCTCAGTTTCTCAACAACTTCAGCAAACAGTGTGTTTTTGTTGAGCGCGGGTCTCGGGGAGAAGGTCTGTCTGCACTCTGGACAGCTGCACAACTTCTGGTTCTTCTGCTCCCAGTAGCTCTTAATGCACTCCAAACAGTAGTTGTGTCCACAAGGAATGGTCACGGGGTCCCGCAGAAGGTCCATACAGATGGTACAGCTGAACTGCTCCTGATTAACAAAAATACCAGCTTCTTCCTCTGCCATCTTTTACAGTTAAGGTAAAAGACAGACTGGAGAGAGTATGGCGTTTGCTTGTGCCTCCCACTATTGTCTGTATATGAGGTTGTAATGGGAGGAGTCCGTCGTGTACAGTTTGTGTCACTCTGGTCATGTTTCAGAGGAGTCACATGCTTAATGAAGTCATTAAATCTTTGTTGTTTTGTAATGAATATTTTCATCTTTACCTCAGAAAAGTGATTCACAGCCTCGAGTACGCAAGCAAAGCTTCGGGAAAGATCAACCCCAGGGATGATGCTGGTTGTTCCAGACAGTGCATGTCTGTTCATGCCCACTGGATGAATGCGTGCATAATAACATGTTTCATAAGATGTTTCTGGATAATTTTTTGGCACTTTGGGAGACAAAGAGGGTGTGGATATTTGTAATGTAATATGTGCACAAACATAAAGGGTGTGTGTAAATAAATTATGCAACATTAAAATAAAATAGCAAATATTGTAGCCTATACAATTCACCATCACAATAAATCGCGATTAATCATTTGACGGCACTAATATACAGTAGCCTATATATATATATATATATATATATATAAGCTAATTGTTATGATTATAATTTGCTAATTATAAGCAATATTGGGAATGGATAACGGATGGGGACAGTGGGGACAGTACATCCAAAATTGTATTCACTACATTTCAAATTCACTTTAAATGACTTACCAGGCTGTCAATGAAATCAGCCTTTTTTTCTGCATATTTCAAGCGTTTTGTTCTGCTGTATTTTTAATTGTGATAGAGCCACTGACAGTATTATGTTCTCCACGCTAGAGGTCGCTCTTTCCATAACCGGCTGTCTGCACCAGTCTTCACTATCAGCGTGTTCTTCTCAAAAACATTAGAATGAAAGTGAAAAACGGGCGGGGTTTAGTGGCTCAGACGTTTCCTCTTATTGGTCAAGTATTATGTGTCTAAATAATAATTGTCATATTTAAAATCTTCACCCTTTTAATATCAATTCATTGGCTATTAAAGTTTATTAGTGCCATTATTCCGTTGCAAATTATTGTCCAGGCCGACGCTGAAGCAGCACATAAACTCGTGATGCGTGTTACTTTTCTGATCAATGGGTAGGATGCACCATTCACAGTCGAATGTGATTACTGGATAAGAGTTTTCGAATGTGATTTTATAGAAATTACTGCGGTGAGTTAGTCTGCTTGTTTCTCAGATAACAATCCTTGAAATGAATTTATTTAATATTTTATACTTTATGGTGCACAAATATCATTAATAACTCAAAATGCGTTCAGAGATTTGAATGTGACTCAATGGACGCTTGAGTTTTCTGAGCCACCAAACGCCCCTCAGAGGTGTCTAATATGAAAGTTAATAGTAACTTTAGTCGTCTCATGGTTCGTGTTGTGCGTGCAATTTTGTCTCAAAGCCGATGGCAGTGCACCCTCTTCCATTGGCTCATGACAGCAACTGAGTGGATGTAATAAATATTTCATCTTCTGCTCTGCTGGACTAAATCTAACGTTACACAATCTGTGTGACAGAAGTCAGCACAACACAGGCAGGTAGCTGTTACTTTCCTTTCATTCTGTTAGATAGCTGTGTGTTCAGTCATGTGGCAAAGTATCAGCATGTATTGCACATGTACTGCTGCTTTGTTGTCCATGTTTGACCTATCAAATATTTTTTCAAATGACAAATGAGTTAATACGCTTATTTGAGAGCAGGGAACTATTGTGCACTTGAACTTGCGTCTCTGCACAGCTGTGGTCATTTTACAAGGTCCTTCAAGGTCCACATATGTTTATTAAAGTTTTAATTTATTGCACCTTCTCAGCACTGCCCTCTTTTCATGTTCCTGTGATCCTGCAATAGTGCCACGGTCTCGTGCATGAGGGTCAGACTCATTCCTCTTATGTGACAACTGTAACTTAAAAAAAAAAATGAATATGGTTGTGCTGTTTTATTAAGGAACTACATCAAATAAAGGGGTGCACCACCATACCAGATATTCAGAAATATGCTCAGGTCAAGCATGCACTTTATTAGTGTTTTTAACATTTTATTTTATGAATTAAATCGATTATTTACACATTGGCAAGAAAATGAACTAGGCTGTAAATAAAGCAATAAACATGGTTCTTAACAGAATGGAAATAAATGCTTATGCTTTGGGGTGTATAATCTAAATTATGTAAATAAGTTTATTTCATTTTTATCAAACAGAGTCTAGGATTTTAAAGTGACAAACCAGCTAATAAGTCAAACCTCACAGAACTGATCAAGGCATATCAGTACTTACAGATGTTTGTTGTTGTTTCACACCAGAAATAAGTAAAATTGAGGACATGGGAAAAGCCTGTGACATTATTACAAGTACAACCATATTCCCAATAAAAAATATTCCCAAAACATTTCTGGTTCGAAACAGCTTTGTAGTTACAATATTTAAAATTCACTCATACTGTAAGTTCACTTAATTATTATATTGTTATAAAACAAATATAAACAAAACTTTTAAAATATATTGAGGAAATGGAAACTTAATGCATGCCAGCAATGACCCATGAGTCAGATTTCATGCTCAGTCATTTCCTTAAGTGTATATGTAAAAGTCATTTAATTTTTTTCCCAAATTTGGTGTTTGATGTTTTCATATTTCTGGATTGCATTTAAATGGGTTAATTAAACTTTTAATTTAAAATGTTAAATTTAACAATGTAGTAAATCTTTTCAAATGTATTTAAATAAATATATACTTATACTTTATATATACAAATCGTATTTTTCTTTTCTTTTTTCTTTAAAAAGCTACACAAAGGAGTTTTATTATAACTAATAAAGTTTTTGACGCTTTGTGAGATTATGAATAGAAGAAGGATACCATTCCAGAATTCCCCAACCTGTCAGACTACTTCCTGGACACACCTGCTTTTCTAGCAAAGGAACATCTCCGAACAGAAAGAGGAAGTGCTTTAATCTCATTCTCTGATTCTGTGTGTGTCTGCTGGTGAGTACGTGTCATTTCGGGTTGTTTATATGTATATTTTTCTGATTTTCTTGCTGTGCAGAGTGACATTTAACCCTCAATGATTGTGCGGCAGTTGACGTGTAGGGGGCTGACCTCTCACCTCTGTACGGCAGTCAGACTGAACTGGAGCGCTCCAAAGATGGCTAGACCAAGCTCAAGTAAAACACTTTTAAGACTGTCTTCACTGTGTATGTATGGCAGTGGATGGCCTGTGAATTAAATGATTTGCAATTGGTTTCATTTTGCAGATTTAACAGAGTTTCGTGAGGATTTTGCTAAAGCCAAGCACATTGCTATCATTACGGGGGCCGGAGTGAGTGCAGAGAGTGGAGTACCAACCTTTAGAGGACAGGGGGGCTACTGGAGGAAATGGCAGGCACAGGTAACCCACACATATTGTATACACATCACACATTTTTTACTATCTGATCTTAGTTTCAATATAGGACGTATACCAAGGTTTTTCAAACGTTTTGATGCTAGGACTCAAATATGACAATCCCTTTGCGATGATCCCTTCCGTTGATAAAGGCAGCTATATATAAAGGAGAATATTAATATAATATTATTTTCCAAAATGACATTTTTAATATACCAAAACAAATTGTTAAAGGATTATCTTATTAAAATATTTTATTTTTAATTACGTTTACAATGTATGTGAGTTTAACAATGATTTTTATTTTAGAAAATTATTTTGGGGGAAAAAAAACTAGAAAAACAAAGAATATGAATTAATTACAATTAATGCATTGATTTCTGAAGTCTTTAAAAAGCATAATAAAATAGTATAACATTTTGTGAATGTGAATGTACCTTAAACAGATTTCATTAATATCTTAATGTTAACTTTGACAGCTCTAAAAAAAAATATATTTCAAATTTTTCACAGACACATTTGAAAACCCTTGACTTATATAGTACTTGGCAGAGCATAACAGCATAAGCACAGTGACTACAAGGCGATATCATGCTCCAATTGACAACATAACAACATAAAAAGTATTTCTTTGTTATGTAAAACACCTCATTTGAATCTGTGTGAGACTTTGAAAAGTAGTGGAAAAGTTACAGTAGGGTACCAGTTGTATATTATACTGCATGACTTTTCTTTAATTTATGATTCAGAATTATATACAAATGGGCCTGAAAAACATAGTTTACATTTTGCGTTGCAAATAATGACTGTACACTTTCAACATCTATTGTATTTGACAGCTCTGACCAAATTTGTCAGGCTACCTGTAACAGAGCATACAAACGCTGTAGTCACACCACGTGTAAGCAAGCAAACATTAATAATAATAATAATTTTAATATATTAATATTAAATATTAAAATGAACAATTTAATCAAATGAAAATATAACAATTCTTTTACAACAGAACATTGATGTTTTATTTTTTAAGTGCCACACAAGAGAATATATATAGATAATTTTATTATAAATAGTACTCTAATACTTTTCTGTCATAATTCTTCAAGTTCTTAGTTTCACACCACATGTACATAAGCGAACATTAACAGGAGTCTCTCTTTTCTTCTCTTTGTCTTTCAGGATTTGGCAACCCCTGAAGCTTTCTCTCGAGATCCTTCTTTAGTATGGGAATTTTACCATTACAGGCGGGAGGTGGGTCACACAATACTGACTAAATGGTTACCAATATCATAATGCCATTTGTTTCTTTCAGTGATCAATTTGGTATAGTATAATATAAATGCCTGGAATGCTATGTTTATACTTTAATGAGACTACTACTTTTCTTCTACTACTACTTTTTCTTCTATATGCATGTTTTGCATCCTTAGAATTGCAGTAAGGAATCTGAAAGAACGCCATTGTTTATTTCTGAGACTGAAATTCACACAGCATCCACAGGGTTACTTTACAATAGTAGATCGGTTATGAGAGGCGTGCTTGCATTTTTCTTTTTTTTTTTTTTTTAAATAGTCTTTATTAATGTTGTCACAATACCAAAATTTCAATTGTAGGTACCAATATGAGAAAAAAACACTATATTATAATATATCAAACCTATCTAAAATGTAATAATATAATAAAATATTTTAATTAACACTAACTGAAAAAAACGTATAAAATGCTAATAATTTTAAAAACTACTACGTAAAGATGATTATTATTACATTTTGAAAATTTTACTAGCCACTTTCAGCATCACATGTCGTTATGTATTTAAACACTGGGGTTGCAGTTAAACAATTAAGATGAATAATTAAACAAAAAATATTGTTTGGTTGCATCCTAATAACATCTTAATTGATTTCATTTTTCATATTGTAATTAATTGTATTTAATTTGGCAGGTTATGCGCAGTAAGATGCCAAACCCAGCCCACCTGGCTATAGCGGAGTGTGAGTCCCGTCTCAGCAAGCAGGGGCGCTCTGTTGTGATCATCACTCAGAACATCGATGAACTACACCATCGTGCTGGTTCCAAACATGTCTATGAAATCCACGGTGAGACAACAGCTACTCAAACCAGGACACCATTACAGTACATTAATTATTGGTTGAGATCTGATAAACTGAAATGAAATGGATAGAGCATCTATTTGGTTGGTGGGGCTTTTGTCCCATATTTCCATACAATCATACCTTCAAATTGAGGTTATTCCCTTCAACTGATCTCTCGCTCTTCTCTCTTTCTCTCTAGGTAGTCTATTTAAAACCCGCTGCATGAGCTGTGGAGAAGTCAAAGCCAACCACAAGAGTCCAATCTGTCCTGCTCTGGAGGGGAAAGGGTAAAAGCTCATGCAAACACATGACCATTATTTCATCAAATATTTAAACCACAAGAGAATGCACTCTCTGTATATGCTTTTCTCTTTCTTTTTTCAATTCTCAGAGAGCCTGACCCCAGTGCCAAGGATGCCAGAATACCAGTGCAGCACCTGCCCAGGTTTGTGAGTATGGGCGTTGTTGCAGATCAGTAGACTGTGATTAGTCAGAAATTACTGGCTTGAAGAGTCTTTCACTGAATTAATTCACTAAATTCATCAGAGCGGTCAATAAATCAACATCTGACTCACTTAAAGGGGTCATATGATGCTTTTTTAAAGATCATTATTTGGTGTATTTGGTGTAACAGAATATGTTGACATGCTTTAATGTTCAAAAAACTCATTATTTTTCAAATACTGTACATTATTGTAGATCATCTATGCCCCGAGAATAGAATAGAAATAGAAATTGCTATTTTACCGGGTGCTGTTCCGTTACGAAATTTGCCAACATATTTAATAAACACAGTTGTGTGCAAATCTGCAAAAATGTTCTGCATGCGCAGATTTTTGTGCAGAATCAGATTTTTAAACTGTTTCAAATTTTAACCGTTTGCGAGGAACTGAGAACTACACTACACTGTTTGGGGTTTTAAAAGAAATGAATGCTTCTATTCAGCGAGAACACATTAAAGTGATCAGAAGTGACAGTAAAAATGTTTACATTGTTATGAGAAAAAAAAAACAGTTTTAAATAAATGCTGTTATTTTAAACTTTTTTTATTTTTGGATTCATCAGAGAACCCTGAAAAATGTATCACAGTTTCCACAAAAATGTTAAGCAGCACAACTGTTTTCAACATTCAACAATAAGAAATGTTTATTGAGCACCAATGTTATGCTGTGCGCATATCAGGATGATTTCTGAAGGATCATGTGACACTGAAGACTGGAGTAGTGACAGCTGAGAATTCAGCATTGCATCACAGGAATAAATGACATTTTTAAATATATTAAAATAAAACAGTGATTTTAATTTATAATAATGTTTCACAATATTACAGTTTTTACTGCATTTTAGATCAAATAAGTATAGCCTTGGTGAACACTTTTTCAAAAACATTAAAAAATTATGTTGCATTAAAAAAATTGTGTAGTGTATGTTGCATTATTAAAAGAAAAAAAGACAGTTACTTAGACTGCCTACTTCAACTCACAACTCTTCCAAACATCACCCATTACTGCCAACATCTCAGGAAATCAACAAATCTAATCAGATGCTGCTGGAATGCATACCTCTGGTTTGCTTTACTGTAAACATACTGTAAGGCTGTATAATTTAGAGAGGTAGGAGGGTAGTCATGTAATACGAAATTGGGGCTGCTTTGGTGCAAGAAATCTCAACAACTTATAACTGGACTTCATGGGGAAATTAAAAAAAGATGTAAAGATCAATACAGAAATAACTTGAGAATAGTAACACTTTTTCTCCAGCAGTAGGCAGCATATATCCACGTGTTTAATATTTCATGTTCAAGATGTTAGTTTTGTACTTTATGTTTTTAGATGTGACAGAAGTGGTTGTAATGGATTGCTGAGGCCTCATGTGGTTTGGTTCGGAGAAACTCTGGATTCAGATATTCTCACCGCTGTGGAGCAGGAGCTGGAAAAATGTGATCTCTGCTTAGTGGTGAGTGATAGCAAATGAATGCATAAAACACTAATACAGAACCAAGTGAGCTGACTACCTAGAAAGGATTTCAAGGCATCAAGAATAGGCCTATTCCAGAAACCTTACTCTGCTGTTTATAATGCTTTATTTTGATGAAATCCAAAACTCACATTACATGTTTTTATTTTTAGCTTACTAAAGTATTGAGTTGTTAGCTTAGCAACAGGCTAAAACCAAACTCCATTAGAATGAGTTACCAGAGATCAGTCAGTAATTTTCATGAGCCTTCAGCATGCAAAAAAGAAAGGAAAGCTATCTTGCAGTTTATTAAAGGGGTCATATGATGCGATTTCAAGTTTTCCTTT
>NW_015540070.1:645818-649083 GCF_001515605.1 Sinocyclocheilus anshuiensis | reverse complement strand
TGTCAGAAATCATAGCACGTCAGCTGTCTTAACCGCGGCTTGTGTACTGCATCATTACTGTGTCTGTTCCCCTTTCGGGCTTGAACTGATGGTAAAACTAATGACATTATTTACTGTCTTTACATTTATTTTGAAAGATGAAGCTCGTGATTATGGTAAGGGGCGTTACATTTCCGACGAGTGCTTGCGGTGTTCGGCCAATCACAATGCACTGGGTCAGCTGGCCAATCAGAGCAGACTGCGCTTGTCGGAAGGAGGGACTTTGTAGAAAACGAAGCGTTTGAGAGAGGCGGGGCATAGATGATCTACAATAATGTACAGTATTTGAAAAATAATGAGTTGTTTGAACATTAAAGCATGTCAACATATTCTGTTACACCAAATACACCAAATAATGATCTTTAAAAAAGCATCATATGACCCCTTTAAGTGAGTCAGATGTTGATTTATTGACCGCTCTGACGAATTTAGTGAATTAATTCAGTGAAAGACTCTTCAAGCCAGTAATATGAGTTAAAATGAATCACTTAAAGAGGCTGCTCAAATGGGTAATTCGTTCACGATTCGGACTTCACTGGAGTTTTTTTCAGTCTTTTTATCACATCACATTCAATTCAGCCTGCAAAATTACATTTACAATTGGAGTAAATGGGATTTATGTTTTTTACACTGTGGCTCTAGAGATTCAGCATTGCAGGAAACCCTGGCATAACAGCAACATAATCAATACTCTTACAATAATATAAAAAAATTATACTGGTTAACATATTTATACCGTTTTAAATGTAGGTTTGCGAGGTCTGTGACTAAGAAGGTAGCTGCCTAAAATATTTACAACACAATATTGTCAATCCCTCATACAGATGCGTTTGTGTTGACAGCTTTATAGAAATAATTTGTCACCTCCAACTGTATTCTGTGTTTGTCACATTGTTTTCTTGTGTCTAGGTGGGCACCTCGTCCGTAGTTTACCCAGCAGCCATGTTCGCTCCTCAGGTGGCAGGTAGAGGAGTGCCTGTAGCTGAATTCAACATGGAGTGCACACCTGCTACTATGCGCTTTAAGTAAGACATACAAATACACAAACTATCACTTTACATGAGTGACAGAGATGCCTCTCAGTCAGCCCATTCAAAGGGATAACGCATAGCTTCTCTATTGCGCACAAGCCTCCACATACGCACAGACTCTAAGTGACGTCTCTCACTGTCGCATTTGAGCAAACACTGAACAGTGCATTTCACAAAACAAATTGAACACCTGCGTGTGGGTTATTTGAGATGTGTTTCTCACCAACAGATATCACTTTGAGGGTCCTTGTGGTGTCACACTGCCTCCTGCCCTGGAACGCCACGAGAGCGAGGCCATTTAAGGAGAGAGAAGGCATGACCCATTCGTTCATGCCTACTGCATAGAGCACTTTAACTGAGAGCACATGGGATTGGTTCATGCCTTCATGTGATTGGTTTTCCTATGGTTTGCGTGCTATGAAGATTTACAGCAAAGGCTGAAATTAAATTTTAAATAGTGTCTTTTTGAGTGTTTGCTTGGCCTGTGTAGGAGCGTTTTGTGCGTTTTGTGTGTGTTTTTGGCATTGGATCTTAGTAGATTTGTTCCAATCGATTCATGGGTAATTAATTTACAGTGTTTCCAGTCGTGGAATACCTGGGAATTAAAAAAACGTAATTTCCGGACTCAGAAAAGTCAAGGAAGATAATAGTTTTCATGAGTACGTTTTCAATATGATCACCTCTGAAATATTTCATCAGCTAAAAATAACTGGCTGGAAAAATCATGAAAATTGATTGGTCAAATGTTGTTGGTACCCTGAATGTACATGTAGGACTAGACACTAATGCAATAATGATTTTGAATGAGCTGTATCAGGATGAGCACAGACAGAAACAATGGATGTGGAATCAGAAGTTTTATTTGAAATAAAATAACCATAAAATAAAGTGTCCAAGGGGAATACTTAAAAACACATGAGTACATGAACAAGATTCCTTTAAATTCTACTGTTAGTGTTAGGTTATTAAAGGGATAGTTCACCCAAAAATGAAAATTCTTTCATTAATGACTCACCCTCATTTCGTTCCGAAGTCATAAGACCTTCGTTCATCTTCAGAACACAAATTAAGATATTTTTGATGAAATCCGAGAGCTTTCTGACCCTGCATAGACAGTAAAATTAAGTTCTTAGCAATGCATATTACTAATCAAAAATTAGGTTTTGATATATTTACGGTAGGAAATTTACAAAATAACTTCATGGAACATGATCTTTACTTAATATCCTAATGATTTTCGGCATAAAAGAAAAATCTATAATTTTGACCCATACAATGTATTTTTGGCTATTGCCACAAATATACCCCAGCGACTTAAGACTGGTTTTGTGGTCCAGGGTAACAAATGTGGGAAAAAAAGCTCCAGGTTTGCTTTACTTTGTAGGGCTGCACAATTTGGCCAACACTAATTAAAAAATGAATATATATCAATATGACATTTAATATGATAATAATATTATTGTTTTATTATGATTGTAATATATATATTAAATTATAATATTCTTATTGATTACCATTAATATGATGACTATTATTACTAAATAAAACTACTGTATTCAACTAAAGAATTTTTTTTTTTTATATTTCACTTAAAATAATTTTTATTTTTATTTTACTTTTAAAAATCATTTTTATTTTTTTATTTTATTTATTTTTATTTTATTTATTTTACAGTACAACAGTAAAATTACAATAATAACCTTTATTATAGTGGAAAAATGCAGGGACTGGGAGCCCTAAAAATGTCTCATTTGTTGATAAGTGCTTCTCTTTGCAAGTGTGGAAAGATGGTTGGCACATGTTGTGTTCCCAAATGCACATTATAAATGACCCAAACTCAGAGCACATGCCGAGATGAGTTTGCATAGAGCAGCATTTACTACAAACTGAGCTGCTCTGAGACACCGAACACACTATATCATGAGCTGCTTGTGTGTAAATGAACACAGTGACTAATTTCAGTCTACACATACACATATTTATTTGCATCGCAGATTTTGCCATTTGATAATCATGCTACAGTAAGCCATATTGCGATTTTATTTAGTTTCGCACAGCCCTAGTTTGTGTTTAAGGTTGACTGCAAAATTTGTCAGAGATTACTGTTTAAATTGTGCCACTTTTAGCCAGTGGTTGGCATATGTTGGCATATGTATGAGTGTTTTTTTTTTTTTTTTTGTCAAAGTCAATAGATG
>NW_015540070.1:611858-645781 GCF_001515605.1 Sinocyclocheilus anshuiensis | reverse complement strand
TTTTTGTCAAAGTCAATAGATGAGTTTGAGTGACTCTGTGTGTGTTTGTGTGCATGCACCCTGTGGCATCGGGTCACCTTGATTCTGTCTAGTCCGATGCCAGATTCCACGGTCCAGCTGGAAATCTCTCTCTCTCCCTCTCTCTCTTTCACTGTCATGACTTGTACAACCAAGCAGCAGAAAAGCTGCATTTTGTTTGACACCTCCTGGTCCAACTCGGGTGTCCTGCTTGCCTGCATATGTATACAGATTCATCCTTGCATGTTAACATGAGATTGTGGAATGATGCTGCATGAATCGCTTGACGTATCTGATTTACAAATATGCAACAGAATGCACATTTGCGTCTAAGAAATTGAATGTGTCTTCACAGACTGACACTGTTACTAAAATGCTGTTTTGGTGTTTATATGTGCGAGATGGCTAAGGGGGTGGGGGGGCTGTACGTGTTTGTAAATGATAAATGAGTGTGTAGTTTTGAGGTGTGTGTAACCGATCGCTGTTGGTGTGTGTGCATTTGGTCTCCTGGAGAGACTGGCTCATTAGTTTCTGAGGCGATGAGAGAGGTCTGCTCCAAAAATAACACACACCATTTCCTGTCCATTAAACCACAATTTCACACCAATCTGAGATTAACGACGTACGCGCGCGCATGCACAATAAATATCTCCCCGGACATACGTTTAGCCTCTAAAATCCTCTGAGACACACAGCATCAATCCTACACACACATACACGCATGGGCTTGTCAGAGGACAGGGATAGAGAGATGCAGGGGAGGGAGCAGGAGGATAGGAATGGAGTGATGGAAAGGAGGAGGACACTAGTGGGAGAGACGTTTGGTGTGATATGGATCTTGTTGTGTTTCTGCATGATAATTACTTTTTTGTTCCATATTTTGACAATTTGTTGATAGTTATAATAAGAGAGTAAGAATACTTTTTATGTAATTAGTTTTTAGTAGATTTTGTTTTAGATTAATTCCTGGATAACTTAGAAAATATACACCGTTCCAGCAACTGAAAACCTCGAAATATCAGAAAATTTGAAAATGGTCATTTTTAGGCCTGGAAAGTAATTATTTAAAAGTCATTAAAATTAATAAAAGACCATTGAAATTTCTACTCTGAATAATAATTTTTATTACTGTTGTCGGCTCTATAATATTTAATTGACTAGAAATTGTGTGAGTGCAGTCTCTGTAACATGATTTTAAAGTTGGCATGAAATTAAAAGTAACCCAGGTTATTTTCTTGATATATGTAAATGATCTGGTTGAGATCCATCCATGCATTTATATTTATATACCTTTGCATATCTATATGATATTTATATAAATGTCATGGCTTACTATTTTTGTGATATGACAGACTTCTCTGCTGACGTATGCAAGGCTGTGCTATAGTTAAGCCAGTTGCATTCACACCTGCCTCCATTATGATATGCAATGCTCACTTTTAACACTCCAATCAATACCCGATGGGTAAAATAAAGTTCTGTCCTACTTAAAAAAAAAAAATTCTGATAATCTGTTTCACTCAAACATAAGTCACAATATGGATGTGCAGTTGGGTTTCATGCCAGCTTCACAAAATCTTTGCCAAGTCATCACAAGCAGCTAAAAAAAATAATGGCACAGTCATGAAAATTCGTTGTTAATATAGTGTGGGAACTCTGAATCTAGGTCTGAAGTGCTGTGAAATTTAATGATTTTTAGAGAGCTGTAGCTGGCTGAGAAAAAAAATACAGATGCAGTGTCAGGCCTAAGAGAGGCTTCTCAAATAAAATAACCATAAAACCCTAAAATAAAGTGTCCATGGGGAATATATAGTATGATTTAAGGTTGGGAAGTGCAGAGAAGGGTGTATGTTCCTGAAGTCCAGGTTGTGTGTTCTTGCAGATCCAAAAAGGGAGCGTTAAAGGATTCTCTCTGGACACTTTATTTTTTTCTTTTTAATGTTTTATGTTACTTTTATTTAAATTAAATGCCTCTATGAGGCTGTGTGTCACATGCATTGTGCTTATCCAGCCACAAGGGCATCATTTAGGAAGAATGAATCAAATACAATCTTTATTTATCACAGCACAACCAGGAGCAGTGGAATTTATTTCCATTACTGTCACGTTCTGTGGCCATAAAACAGCACAACATATTACAGGGACAGTCCCTCTGGAGCAACTTGGGGTTAAGTGTCTTGTTCAAGGGCACAACTGTGATGACTCATGACGCACTTCTAATAGGACTCAAACCAGTAACCTTCCGGTTACCAGGCCTGAGCCGTAACCTCTCACAATCTCACAGTGTTTCACCAATCCAGAGGCTTTGGTTAATTGCAGAGGTTCCTATACAGTTGTAGCTTAGCTCTCAGGATTAGCTAAAGAAATGTGAGGCCAAAATGACCAATGTTCTAATGGGTATCTTTAACATCTGTCTTGGACAACTGTCCCCTCAGGCATCAGGACTGATGCTCTTGAAGTTACCTTTAACTAAGGAGGTCTAATAAACCTGGAGGGAGCTATCCGTTAGCAATCATCTCAGTTCCAGAAACAATTTCTTTAGACAATCATATGATTAGTCACATGCCATTCTTGGCTCAAGTGGTTGGTTAAAAAAATGTCAAGAACTTAGTGTCCTTGAGTAAAACTGAAGGTGGGGAGTATTTGGATTGTTGTTAAAAATGCAAATGAAACTTTCTCCAGGGTTTATAGACCTCCCTGTACCCTTACAAACAGGGTAATGCTGGGTTCACACTGCACGATTTTCAAAGTCATCAGATCGTTGCTTTTCTCACACAGCATGACAGTGTGGGGTTCCATCTAGTTGCTGTTGTGTGCACACTACACAATGGATCGGTGACAGGGGACACATATTACACATTTTCTCAATAGAAAGAATCGCCGATATCTCTGCATCATCTACATACTACATTTCACAATCAAACACATGCCAGAATTAATACGTAATAACGTAAGATCACGCGAGAGACAGGCGTTCTCATGCGAGCATAGATTTGTTTCTGTCAAAAATGGCAGCCTGCAAAAAGCTTGCAATCCAAGTTGTCTCAACACTGATTTGCAATGAAAAATAAACAAAGAATATGAAGGAGAGAATGGTTACTTGCAGAAATCACGTGTGCTGATGTTTTGTTGCAGATCTATGACTCCTCCCACTGAACCTTCCCTTACCCTGTCTCTTGCTCTCTCATTGGCTGTAGGTCATCACTGATGTCATTTCCAGTCAAAACACATTTCATACCACAGAACTATGAGTCGCCGACAGGTCCAGATATTTAGGGTGGCCACATACTTGAAGATTTTAAGCCCGATTTGCACCCCGAACATTCGAGATTTGAGACTTGTCGCAAAAATTTTTTGTCCAAAAATCCTCTATTGTGTGGTGTCATTATGATTATTTAACTGCTTATTTAACCAATTGAGACAGAACATCCCCGAACTCGAATCATGAATATCAAACATATTTGATGTTTACAACACTTGATCAGGTTGCCTCTGATATGATAGCCGCGATAGCCAATGAGAGCGAGCAAGTGTCACATACTACTGGATGTCGCGTGCTTTTATAGCTGAAACTTGGCAGCCACAAACATGCTACGAAAGTAGAGTACTGAGAAAGAACATCACGCATATTCTTTTTTTCTATTTTGTTTAACAGAATGCTTGCTAGGAGAAATAGTTGACAATGTTGATTATCCTCCATATGTTTTTCTTCTCTAGTCACATTTGATCTCATGGTTAAAACTGTCTCCATGTCTGTGTTCTCCCATGGTTTTAAAATCGGTTAAGATCTGAAAATCTAGTGTGTCCCAGGTCTTAGCATGCCAAATATCTCACGGGCATCGGTGACGCGTCTGTGCTTTTCTCAGATTGTGTCTTTGATAACACACTATGTGATTGTCACTTGCATGAACAAGCACCAATTTGCCTTCAGTTTTGGGTATTTGTCATTAATTTCCACAAAACTGTTGGCGAGTGAACATTAGGGCTAAAATCGTGCAGTGTGAACCCGGCATAAGACCGAAGCGAACCAGCCAAATACTGACCCCTTCCCCTGCCCCCAAGGGGTTCTTTTTGTGGTGCCCACAAACTTAAACTGGTGGTTCTTTAACTGTAGTGACCCTGATGATGTCTAGGACAATGGGGTTGTTAGAAGGTAAAGGAATACTCTCCTTGTGGATTTTTTTTCAGTTTCTATTTAATGACTCCATTCATTCTACTTGACCTGGAAGGAATGACCAGTCAGTGTCCATTAGCTTAAGATGCCTTCCAAAAAATTAGCTTAAGATGCCTACTTCCGTTGGCAGTAATGTGTGTACCCTGATCTGAGTGAATGTGATAGGGGCTCCCCAATGGTGGATGAGAAGAGTACAGTGAGCAAATACAGTTTTCACACATCCAGAAAACTGGTGTCCCCTTGGCACTTAGAGGTAAAGCATGATCCACTTGTTGACACTGACATTGATATGCAAATATTTTCAAAGAAATGTGAGTCTTCGTATTTCCCTTTTGTCAGGGAATGTTGGGTAACAAAGTCGGAACACTTTGTTGTTTTTATTTATTTTATCACCAAGTTGTTTGCAAAAAGTTGCTGATAGTCCTACAGGGGGATTTCGTAATAGTTGCACCAAAAGAGAAGCTGGCCATCTGGGCCATATCGTTTTAATGCCAAGTAGGACATACAGGATCATGAGATTCCACTTATGAATGCCATCACCTTTGACATCATCCCCTTCAGGCTCTGCTCCTTTGCAATATTTTTAGAAGTTGCTTCCGGAGAGGAATTAGTTCTGGATTGAGGATGGCATAATCAAGGAGAACCGCAGTATATTCATAACCCTGGGTATACTTTAATCGCAGACCTACCTTGATCTAACCCAGTACACTGTAAGAGCACATTCATGATGAGTAGTGCAACCAAGGGTGTGGAAATTGTCTTATTGAAGCTTCTAGTCCTCACCATTGCAATCTTTGGCATCTACAATGTTGCATGCTTTAAGTTGTCCTGTGAGGGGGTGAGAATTTCAGCCTGACAGAATGCAGTGTTGTTCAAACCTGGATACAAATTATTAATACATCCTCAAATTTCCAAGTAGAGATGTCAGTTGGCCAATGTGTTCATTAAATGAAAAAGTAATGTATTGATGCACTTTTGAGAAAGACAACTTATGCTTTAAGCAAATTTGCTGTGTAGGAAGTAAATGGAATTGATTTGGAATATTTGGAATTCTGAGCACTGACTGTTGCACTGAAACTGAATGTTTTTTTGGTTTGGCTTTCACCAAGGGCAGTCTGGTGCATGTGGCTTCTGTGTTAGAGCAGGAGGAAGTCTCAACACTTTACTGTGATTCTCAGCTAGGGGTTGGTGAAACATGCAGTGATTTGTCAGCCTGGAAATCGAACAAATCTCTCAGTGGTGCCATTCTGATGTATTGTTTTACTAAGGTCCTTTTTTTCTTCAATGTCAAAGATAAAAGAAATAAATGTATTAAGAAGTGGTGGGATAGTACAAATAATAGTAATTAGTACAAGATACAAAATATCACACTAGAAAAACGTACAATTTTGAACAAGTATAGACAGTAAAATCAAAGTAGCACAAGATATTGCCAATATTCTATAATACATAATGGATATTGGATATTAAGTACTTTCTCTGGTCGTACCAGAAAAAAAGTAGGACGAAGATACATTTAGGACTATTAATGGGAGAAATCCAAACCTAATCAGACACAACGTGACCAGAAATTTGTCTATTCACACTAGTGCTGGGCGGTATACCGGTTCATACCGAATACCGGTGTTTATTTTCGTTATGATATGAATTTTTAAAATACCGCAATACCGGTGTATGTTGCTTAAACAACGTTCGGAATGCAACACTGTTTGAAAGGGGGGTCCCTTTTCACTGTTGCACTGTGGTGAGGGAACAGCTGTATGTGTTACTAAGCGGGAAAGTTCCGAAACTGAAGCTGTAGAACTAATAGAACGTGATGACACAGAAGAACTCATCCACAATATCCACATTGACTGCCACAAATATCCACCGCCCCCTGCCATCAGCTCCCGCGTCTCACACATGAGCGCGACTTTAGCACTAGATTTAGCAACTTTCAGACCCTTTTAGCGGCTTTTTTCCATAGAATATTCATACTGACAAACCTAGCGACTTTTTTGGATAAACCTTAGCTATGGTTCAGTTTGAAGATTTCGCCAGTGCTGTCCCGCGAACGCGAGGTCTGACTTTCCCGGAGAAGTGTCACCTCTCTCGGCGTCTGTTCTGTGCAGTGAGCGGCAGAGAAGCAGCGCATTCAGTTGGCCGCACCGCAGCTGACTCGTCAATAAATGAGTACAAAACAGCGTTTCCAAGCACCTGTCGCTTACTGATTGTTTGGAATTATAAATATGAGCGTCTGTTAATATCACATGCACTTTATTTTTATTTTTTTTTTAGTTTGTTACTCAGACGCAGGCAGTGCGCTGCATGAGACAAAAAAGTAATATAGCCAAAACAACTGCATAGCCGCTCTTTAGTGTAGATGCATGTTGATTTTATCAGACGATGCCGCGATTATAAATGAGAGTGACTCCTGGTTAACATTAAAAGGGGGTGTGTTTAGTCACTATTTAGTGTGGTATTTTTTTGACAATATTCACTCATCATGACAGTAAAATAGGGCATTCTAAGTCAATATACTGCAGTATTTCCTCTCTCAATCAGTAGAAAATATGGTTAACACCCGGTCATGCATGAAAAAAAAAAAAAACATCATATACCGTGAAACCGGTATAATTTTGAAAAATACCGTGATATAAATTTATGGTCATACCGCCCAGCACTACTTCACACTGAAAGTCAAAACAGAGGTTGACCTGACAATCAATCACAAACAAAGCCAATCTGAGCATTTCTCTCTGTTTGCACACTCTCTCAAACCCACCAAAGAATGTAAAGCTAAAAACACATACCTTGTGTTTTCACAAATTCTGTAATGCTTCAGCAGATTGGATGCTTTGTTGAATTTGTCATCAATCAGATAATTTCTGGTTCTAAACTTTGACAATTAGTCTCTCCTTGTACATTTTTAATATTTAATATACAAGAGGAGCACTAATTCAATCTAATGAGCATTCAGTGTGAATGGGATTGGCCCACAGCTGATATAGAAACCAAGCGATACTACATTTTATCACAGATTTTTTTGTATTTATTTATTTATTTTGTGTGTGTGTGTGTGTTTTGGGCAAAAAAACATGTAAATTAAAAAAAAAGATACTTTTTTTTATAGTACTACTTGAAATGGAAGTATATAACTTACTTTTCAAAATAGGTTTCTACAGTACAGGTTATCAGAAGTTCTGCACTTTATTGTCTGTTCTTTTAGGTTCATCCTGTGATGTTTTTTGGGGAGTTAGCTCATGCATTCTAACAAAGAGTCTCTCATTATCACTTTGTTCTTACAATAGAGACAGAATATACTTACATTTGAGTGAGGAAGTCAGTCTTTGGAAGAACTAAAGCAGTAACAATCCATAGTCCTTGTATAAACCATAATCCTACACAGTCATACGAGAGAAGTGAGGTTATGGTTGAAGAAATGAAGAGAGCATGTGAAATTCTCTCACGGCTCTGTAGGGAAAGGGCAGGTGGTGAGTGGGACTGAGATAAAACATTGCCGACATGAAGAAGGGTCACAGTGACTGGAGGGGAGGGGCAGCTTCTAGTAAACACAAGGCCAAGATGTTTGCCAGCTTTCTGTGTAGCAGAGAATTGATAGACAAAGAAACGCAGGATGATGTTTGTGAAAACTGGATGATTGAGCAGTTTGTTCACATGTTAGGACTGACAAGTTAGTTGCAACATAGTAGGACATGACTGTTTTTGCACCATTTATGATCATAGCATATGTGTATATGCGCATGTAAATAAAAGCCTGAATATTACCTCCTCTTGTTCGTTACTTAGACAATGAGACTGATCTCACTACTTCTGACGTTTGTATAAAATGAGTAATCTGTTCAGTCAGACAGTCAAATCACATATCGAGCTGATAGCATAAGCTAATATGTGCAAAGGGTTGGTGAAAAAAAAAATTATATTTTTAGCCTTGAATGATCAAAATGTGTCCTGATCTTAGTCTGGGGGAGAAAAAAAAATGCAACAGCTCGATCAGGCTTAGCAAACTGACAGAGAAACCCAGCCCACTGGCAACACTTCCAATGAGCCAGATTTATGTTCTTTACAGAGCTGATTTGCAAGAAAATGCATGTCACATAGCTAAGGCTGCAATAATGGCAATGCCACATTACTGCAAGTTTGTATGCCTTGTAAATGCTTTATACCTTACAACTGCAACTTTAAACTGAAATATATTTCTCATAATCATGAATTTGTTTATCGTAATTACACCTTTATCTTTTTATACTAATCTCACAATGTGAGTTTATGTATCACAATGAATAAATCTTGTAAATGCAACATTATTTTTCATAATTGTGTCTTACAATACTAATAACATACTATATCTTATTTCTCGTAATTATGAATATATTTCTTGTAATTACAACCTTATTTCCAGTGATTGTGAATTTATTTCTCATATTTTCACCTTTATATCTTGTAATTGTGACTGTATATCTTGCAACTTTATTTTTTTACAATTTTGTTTTTATTTCTTGGGATTGTAGGTTGTATGGTATTTATCATAATTATGTCTATATATTTTGCAATTGCGACTTTCGCATAATTGTGAAAATACCATAATTACGGCGTTTATATCACACAACTTGACTTGATACTGCACAGTATGATTACATATCATAATTGCATTTTCATAATGGCAACTTTATATCTTACAACTGAAAATTTATTTCTCATAATTAATATATTTCTTGTAATTGAGACATTATTTCTCGTAATTTTGATTTTTTTTTCTCATAATTGTAATTGGGACTGTATATAACTATTTTTCGTAATTGTATCTTTATTTCTTGGAATTGCGGATTAATAAATTAGTATCTATATATTGCACAGCTGTGACTAAACCTGCTTAATTTCTTGTAATTGTAATTCTTTATAACATTTCTTATTTTAAATGATCTCACACTTGCCTTTTTTATTGTTTAATCTTGAGGAAACATAATTGTCAATAGAAAATTTGAAATATAAAATCCAAAATATTACTTTATTAATTTCAACTGAATTGTAGATAATTACATTTTTCACCTGCATCTCAAAAAGTTCTGTAATTTGATAAATTATGGTTTCAGATTGCTTCTCTCTTTAATGCTTTAGGTCAGGTAAAAAGGTCAAGGCCTCTCTAAATGCCACCTTGATTCTGCTTTTATGTATCAGCTTCTGTCTCTGAGCATCAAGCGGAAACACACACACAAAATTATTGATCCAACTTTTGAGCAGGACCTGTGACTCAAATGACCCTCTTTTCTTATTGAATCCAGGTGGCGTGTACCACAAATGTCCTGTATGTGTAAGTAGAGCTAACACACTGCTCTATTCACAACATACACAGAATCACACACATGTCTGCTCAGGTTTGTTTGTGTCTCACAGGGCCCTTGTGCAGATTAAGAGATTTATAAATTGAGAGAAAAAAGCTTTGCTTAGAGACTCAAATCTCGGAGCCATGCGCGGATTACTGCATCCCTGTGGGATTTTGAACGAAAACCCAAGCTGACACATACATACACACACACACACACACACACACACACACACACTTACTTACACGAACCCTCAAGCTCTGTACAAACAGAGGCATTCCATATCCACACTTTATTCTGATATTCCAGACCCAAAACCAATTCCAGATATTCGGAGTACAGATGGCCTCTCCCTTGTTGACTGTCTTAATCTCTCTCTATATCTCTGACTTCTTTATCTGATCGCTCTAATCACTCATTCCTTACCACTGCCCTCCTTGCTTACTCACTTTCTATCTGTTTTTAGTGTCTTTCCAGCAATTCCTTCATAGCTATTCCATATGCAACCCTCCTTTCCCATTCTTCCCCTCCCCCGACATCTCCTCTAGATTGTCTCATCCTTCCTTTGGCCTGTATGAGACTGGTGCTGTTGGTCGGCCAAACTGTGGGACAGTCATTCTGGCTAGCAACTAACATTTAGCTAATTATGCAAATACCCCTTCATCAGTTCCGAGAGCCCTGCAGGGAGCATAGCACCACAGGGAATGCCACTGTTAATACTGCTGAGGAGAAGAAAATATAAGAAGGACTTATTAGTGGTGCTTACTACTAATAACATTGTTTCTACTTCCATTGAAAACACTCCCTACAAATATCTAGGGACATTGCCTAAGAACATCCTAGTGACACTAGTGCAATGGAGGCCAGCTAGTAAGGGCTGTGCAGTTAAACCTCACTCCCAGATCTCAAAAGGTACACTAGTGACTGATGCTGCAGGCAGCAGTCTTTGGCTTCCTTGTTTGCATGGCCTCCTCCCCACGCTGGAAACACCGGTTCAAATCCTGCTCGGAGCGAGGCAAGTAGGGGGTGAGTGTAATGAGACCAGCTTATAATAGCTGTGCGGGTAAACCTCACTCCCCTGATCTCAAGAGGCGCACTAGACATGCCTCCTATACCCAAAATGCCGATTTGAATCCCGCTCAGACCGGGCAGGGTAGAACCCAAGATATATTAGCAAACCCCTAGTGATGTCCTAATGACCATCAAAGCCCTAACAACCAGCCAAAACACATTACCAAAGCCCTAGCAATATTCTAACAAACACCTATCTATAGCTTGGCAACTACCCAGATCATAGCAACTGCTTTTTGATGGCAGAGCAACCACTTGAACACACTAGCAAAGCCCTAACTAGGGGTGGGCGATCTGACCAAAATCTTATTTACATGA
The DNA here is from genome assembly GCF_001515605.1 of Sinocyclocheilus anshuiensis. Taxonomy (NCBI): domain Eukaryota; kingdom Metazoa; phylum Chordata; class Actinopteri; order Cypriniformes; family Cyprinidae; genus Sinocyclocheilus; species Sinocyclocheilus anshuiensis. Next base: position 634,876 of record NW_015540070.1, on the reverse strand, counting down.
TATGGTTAATTTTATTTCATGGTAATGATATATATCACAGGTTTTTGATTATTCTGATGTTTTTTATTATCTGTGTTTTTTTGTTCTGTCACTGTCATTCTGTTACACTGTGGAAGCTTCTGTCACAAAAACAAATTCCTCATATGTGTAAACATACCTGGCAATAAAGCTCATTCTGATTCTGATTCTGATTCTAATAATGCCTGTCAATACCTTAGAAACGCCATAGCAACCACCCAAAACACACTAACAAACCCCTAGTAATGCCTTAACAAGAGTCAATACCTTAGAAATGTCCTAGCAACCCTAGCAAGCCCAGCTCTTATCTCCACAATATCAGGAGATGTGATTTCTTTACAGCAGCTATCAATACCTTAGAAACACCCTAGCAACCATAAATTCCATAGCAACCATGTATCAACAGACTAACAACCACCTGAACATCCCCACCAACACCCTAGCAACCACCTAAAAAAACTCATAACAATCTGGCCCAGCTCTTGTCTCCATAATATCAGGAGATTCTTTACAGCACCGTACAGTGGAAAATTCCAACACTGTGGTAGCACTTTTTGGACCGGAAGCACCGCTCACATTGTTTATTAATCTAATTAGTCTAGTTAGTTTCAACACATTTGCTCAGTGCAGTGAATAAATTCAGCAGCTTCTGCTTTGTCTTCAAGCATCAGTGCAGTAAAGCTATTCATGAAGTTAAATCCATAAAAGAAATTGTTTAGACAAAGTGCCCTTTCACAGATCTTCACCTCAGCTGCTCCTTTCATTCAGGTCTCTTATTGAAGATAAACCTGGAGTCAACAATTTCTTCCTGCTTGAAGCAACCACTCCATTAGGGTGTCTCTAATCCCAAATCCCACTGCAGACAGGTTTTCACTTGTCTGTTTATTGAAAACCTAAAGGATCTAAGAATTAAATTAATTTCCATTTCTTTGGGGATTACATTTTCAATCCACCTCTGTTCTTTCTTGCTGTATTTTTGCCTTTCGAAAGAATGCTTTTCCAGCATTTGTTCTCCTTTCTGAATTAATTTACTTCCTGGAATGCAGGTGAATATGAATACAAAAGTAAACAATGATACTCACTGTGTCTTCCTTAAGCGATATACACTCAACACTATTACAAGATGTCTTTTGAATGTTAAAAGGAGTACAGAAAATGCTGTCAGTAGATACTAGTAGAAAGTTTATAAATAGTTCGGTTACTGGACTAAAAGGTACAGGCGGTTATCCAGACTATGCCTTTTAATCTGTGCCGCCAATGCTGCTGGCTACTGCTGAGTGTTATGGAGAACAGGTCAGTGAAGAGCTTCAGGCCTGTTAGCACTGCACGCTAATAAATGTGTCAAAATCAACAGCACAAGCAGCTCTACTAAATGCTTCTGAAATTGCAAGCAACACTGCAGGTAATAACTTTACTTTTGTCTTTTTGTACATTTCTTAACCCTTATGTTGTGTTCCAGTCATTTTGAACCGGAGAGGATTCTCATTATGCTATTTTATTACCATTGTTGGGGAATAACTAGTTACATGTAATGGGCGTTACGTAATTTAATTACAAAATAAATGTAACTGTAATCCGTTACAGTTACTGAGAAGAAAATGTGTAATTCAATTAGTTATTTACTACTTACTACGATTACAAAGGGGGTTACATCTGAATTTTTCTTGTATTAATATGTACTATTTCTTGTTATGATTTTAAATCTGTATTTAACCTAAGAATGATCTCAAAGTAAAAAGAGGTGCTCACGTCTGATTTAGTGATGGCTATGTGTTTAAAATTAAATTATTCATTATTAATTCATCTTAATTCAAGTGATGAAGGATTCTGAAAGTCTGACAGTAATCAGTGTTGAGTAAGGGTAACCCTGCCTGGTTTAAATGTTTGAAAATGATTAACAGTTGAAAACATTAGTTAGAAATTTAGAAAAGTAATCAAAAAGTAATCAAATGCAATCAGTTACATTACTTTAATAAAGTAATTTAAATATTTACACTACTTATTACATTTTAAATGGGGTAACTTGTAACCTTCCCAAAACTGATTATTACCAAATAGAGTGGTGCAGGTAGGATATCAGAACCTAGAAGAGTCTTCTGAGTTCTATGTCCTATTTGCACCACTCTATATTGGATTTAGTCTTTTTATTAACTTGCTTTCTTTCAATTAGCAAAAGTTTTGTATTTCTATTTGAAATTGATTGTTGTAGGACCCATTGATCTGAGCTAATGCAATTCAGTTTTTGAGTAAACATTGACAATTTCTTTTTTTTTTTTAACTGAAAAACCTAAGCTAACAAAGTTGGAATCTTCAGTGTTGTTATTTTTAACTAAAACTAAGACTCTTAAACTAAGACTCTAAGACTCTTTTGATACTTAAAATAAAGCTGAAATACTTGGAAAAGTGTGATAGATAGTGATGGTCGCATTTCCAACTTGGTCCAAGTTGTGCCAGTTTCTCATCCAGTTTCTCTGTATTATGTCACATTAAAGAAAGCGGCATCCAGGATGTACACAGTTACTGATAATCATTAACCTTTAAACAAATAAAATGCATCAATGAGTCAAAGTTCCTAGATTTCAAGATAATAAAAACCTTTTTAGACAGTGTTTACAGAGGCCTCCCTGCTGATAACTGTACCTGCAAAACAAATGCTAGCATAAACATTTTGTTTCTTTATATGGCTGTAAGTCAGCTATCTCAAGTAGAAATATCACACATCTGAACTGAACGGAACGCAGCAATAATAAACTTCCTACATTTCCCATCAACATAAAATTATGAACTCAATATAAACTTTTAATTGCTGTTTGATGTCTGGCAATTTCTCTCAAAGTACCCTTGTGAGATTCACTTAAAGTGGAGGTGGCGTACAAGCTGGATGCTAATAAAGAAAAATCATTATAGTGAGGGTACAGTGACACAGTGTAGAACAAGGGAATTAGCAAATGGTGAATATACAAAGATTAAATCTATTCATCGTCCCTTTGGAAAAGTTGTGGAGTGATAAATGTCCTTGTTGTGTGGGTGGAGTGTTTGCCTTAGCCGTGGCTTGTAGGTGGCTAAAGTGTGAGATTATGGGTCATGTTTCTGATGTTCTCAGCTAGGATTAGCTGATGTCTCTTGTGGGGCTGCAAACACGTTATAACACAAATCAATACTCACAGTAAAGTATGTCCCTGGAGAACAAACCCACCAGCTCCTAAGTGCTCACATGCAAATAAGAGCTGAGGAAGCTAATTCATCCACGGATTTTACTTTCTCTATGTAATGAACAACATCAGCCTAAGATGGTTTGCTGATTTGATGGTCTCCCAGCCTAAACAGGTTTGTCTGAGAGCAGTTTTGTGCACTTTTCGGCAAGTCCGGGCTGAGAGACCGGTCAGCTACCCTGCTTGGCTGTGTTAGTATGCCCTAATAGCCACCAATACCCTAAAAACACCCTAGCAACCACCCAAACCCACTACAACCCCCTAGTAATGCCCTAACAACCACTCAGAACCCATAGGAATCAGCTAACAATGGCCTTGCACCCCTAGAAAAAATTAGCAAATGCCATGCCCTAATGCCACCAACATCCTAGTAATGCCCTGGTAATTGTATAACAACCACCTATCAATGGCCTAGCAAGCACATGAGCACACTAGCAAACCTGTGACAATGCCCTGATAACCACAAACACAATAGAAATGCCCCTAGCAACCACCCCGAACACCCTACCAAACCCCTAGCAATGCCCTAACAACTACCAACACCCTATAAATGCCATATCTACCACCCAGAGCACAGTTACAACCCCATAGGGATGCCCCAATAATTAACAATGTAAAAATGCCCTAACAACCACCCAAAACATACTATCAAACCCCTAGCAATGCCCTAGCAACCACCCAGAAACCCTAGGAACCACATATCAATGGCCTAGTGACCACCCAGAATACATAAGCAAAACCTATACAATGCCCTAATAATCACAGACACACTAAAAGAACAACCAACACCATAGAAACACCATAGCAACCACCAAAATGCACTACAAACCCCCTAGTAACAGTCACTGACACACTATAAATGCCATAGCAACCACCAAGACCACACTAGTAAACCTCAAGTGATAGTCTAACAACAACCAACACCATAGAAACGCCCTGGCAACCATTCAAAACACACTACCAACCCCCTAGCAATGCCCTAACAACCACCAACACACTGCCAAACCCCTAGCAACCATTCAGAACACACTTGCAAACCTCAGTGATGCCCTAATAATAACCAACATCGTAAAAATACCCTAGCAACCACCTAAAACATATTACCAAACCCCAAGCAATGCCCTAACAACCACCAGCACCCTATGGCATAGCAACCACCCAGAACACAGTTGTAAACCCCTAGTGATGCCATAATAATAACCAACATCGTAGAAATGCCCTAACAACTAACCAAAACATACTATCAAACCCCAAGCAATGCCCTAGCTACCACCAACACACTACCAAACCCCTAGCAACCATCCAGAACACACTTGCAAACCCCAAATGATGCCCTAATATTAACCAACACTGTAGCAATGCCCTAACAACCATCCAAAACATACTGCCAAACCCCTAGCAATGCCTTAACAACCACCAGCACCCTATAAAAGCCCTAACAACCACCTAAAACATACTGCCAAACCCCTAGCAATGCCTTAACAACCACCAGCACCCTATAAAAGCCCTAACAACCACCCGAAACATACTACCAAACCCCTAGCAATGCCTTAACCACCACCAGCACCCTATAAAAGCCCTAACAACCACCCAAAACACTACTATACCCCAGCAATGCCTTAACAACCACCAACACCCTATAACTACCCCAACAACAACTCAAAACACACAACCAAACCCCTATCAATGCCTTAACAACCACCAACACCCTATAAATGTCATAGCAACCACCCAGAACACAGTTGTAAACCCCTAGTGATGCCCTAATACTAACCAACATCGTAGAAATACCCTAACAACCACCAACATCCTAGCAAAGCCCTAGGCCAGCAAATCAGCTTAGTCAGACACACAAAATATCACATCTTTGCTAGGTAACTCATAAGCTGTGAGTTTATTAGTTGGTGTGCGCAGTGGTGCAAAAACGGGGTATGCAGTATACGCAGTGCATGGGGCGCCACACATGGGGGCGCCATTTTGCCAAAATCATTCTGTGAAAATCTTCTTTAATAAAACGTTATAAATAATCAAAAGCTTAGTTATTAAAAATAATTAATGCAACAGTTTTATTTAAATGGTTTTTTTTGCATTTTAATGAGTTAAAAAAATGTATTTATTAAGGACTTAAGACGCGGAACGGCCGTATCTCTTTGCGACCACAACAAACGGGAGACTTCAGACACGCACTTCAGCTTGCCCTCAGTGCGCGAGTCAAACAAGCGCGGAAAAGGTTGCTACATGTACCAAATGAGCCATGGAACGCATGTTTGTGAATGGGTATTTGATTTACATTTGAGAGAAACTAGGATTGAAAACAAGGATACAAACTAGCCACTTTTCACTGTAAATTGACGTTGTAAATTCAAAATAGGCCAACTGTGAAATTCAAGTAGATTAAATGAGTTGAAAACTCTTGCTACTTCATACTTCAATACAAAACAATGCTGAACTTTGAAAAAAAAAAGAGATTTTTAAATGTTATAATAGTGATTTTAAGGGGCACCAACACTGATCTTGCATACCCCTCAGCAAATGTGCAGTTGCGCCCCTGTGCATATGTTCTATAAAGGGCAAGCACTGCGTGACTCATCCCCGAATCAGACATTTTCACCCAGCTTCAGAACAGGAAGTGAGCCGTGCCTGGTCACAGGAAACCAGCAGGTCGTTTCTGGGTCATCTGACCCTTTTATTAAGGTGCTTTAAAAGTTATTTTTGACATTTTGGAAAATTGCGACTGGTTCGCTTTAGCGTTTGTGTATACTTCGCAATACCCACATAAATGTCATATCGTAATTGCGGTTTTGTAATTCACAGCATATTATTTGTCTTTTTTGGGTTATTAACAAAAAACATCTCACCAGTGCGAGAAAATATTTACACGTTTGTGTCCGTGGTGAACTTACAGCACTTGTGCACATAGGAGGGGCCTGGGGAGCTCCCTTTTTCTGTTACTATGGAAACGCAACCCCTGCCCACCAACCAGGAGGTGGAACGGAGGTTCCAAACTGAAGCTGTCATTGTGTGTGCATATCTGTTTTGTTTGAGCGTACGTGTGCGTATGTATGTGTGTTGTTACTATCCAAATATAATGCAAGGAGACTGGTGCGTGTAAAGCTGTCTGTTCTCATTTCTCTGCTGTCTCTCTTACTCCAGAGACAAGCACGCACACACAAACACACGTGGCGAAACTCCTTTGGAAGCAGACGTTCTGAGGTGTTCATCTGACTGACTGCTATTCTTAGAGTCTCTCTACTCACAAAGGCTCTGGCAGAGAGGAATACACACAGATGAAAAGGAAAAATGTGTTAGCATATGTGTGTGTGAACGCGTGTAGATGTTAAAAATGCAGGGCCGCTGCCACCAGTAGGTAGCTGCGCTCAAAGAGAGCATGTCTGCGTGTACGGGAGAAATAGAGAGAGGGAGCAGGTGAGAGGTAGATCAATAAAAAGCTAATCTGTGAAAACAGGATGGTGTAGAAGCAGGGGACCTCTCTCTCGCTTCTCTTTTTTTGTTGCGTCTTTCCCCACCCCCTTGCTTATCTGTCCATTTTTAGCTCCTGCTGTGTCTAAGACTGGCACGGTGACACGAGCATTAGCTGAGTCTTACTCTCTCGTACAAGAGGGCGAAGTGGTGTAATATCGCCGACAAAGGTCTCGCAAACATGCGAGTGTCTTTTGTCTAGTCAGGGACAATAAATATGACAAATGTGAGGGAGAAAATTTCATATGGCAATGGAAACCATGGCCCCGAAGCATCTGTTCTGCAAAACGGGTAATTGTTGTCTGATATAAAATGTCATCTATCATATGTTCTATTTGTGGACTTTCTCTTTGAGGTAATTCCTTAGTTAATTGTTCAAATGCAATCTGCATTCAGTCAAGCCACATTGAGAGCAGTGTTCACAAATCATAATTTTTGCCTTTTGACAAGAGCACATCCTAATTTTACAAAATTAGCATGTCACATGATAAAAAATGCAAATTGAAATATTCAAAAATGTCAGTAATTTAAACATGTATCAACAAAAACTACTGTTCTGATAACCTGAAATAACATTACATTACTAAAGTACAACTATAAAATTACAAAAGCTTGGAGTTGGTAAGATATTTTAATGTTTTAATTATGTTTTTTGAAAGATTTTAAATATATATATTTTATGCTTGCCAAGGCTGCATTTATTTGATTAAAAATACAGTAAAAACAGTAATATTGCGAAATATCCTTACAATTTTAAATGTTGTATATTTTAATATATTTTAAAATATAATTTGCAACAACATTGTGAAACCTAGTTCTGTTTTAGATACATGCAAAATATTTTACAGTGTCTGACACAGTCGCTTTAATTCACAGGCCCCAGAATAATTACAATTGTAAGGCTGGACCCCTTATGTAAAACCATGTTTTTGGACCCCCCTCAAGACAATGTTTCCGATTATCCCCCCATGTCAACAAACCTGGATTGATGAGTAAATCAATGGATAAAAAAACAGAAAGAGCCAAATGTGCCTGACCTGTTGCCCCCAATTAATAGCTATTTTATCATATGCATGTTTTATGTTAATTTCATTGTACGTTAGAGAGTGCTTTGAAAATTAAAACGCAGGTTCCTGCTGTAGGTTCACCTTAATTGCACTATTCAGATTTAGTTGGAAATATTTTTCATCAGATGAATCTGTGTGAGACATGGACAGAGGATCAATAAAACTTTCGAAAAATCAATCATTCAAACTCCTCGAGCAAACAAAAAATACACAAGCGTAAAAGGTGCATTATAGTGAACAAAATAAATCAATCACAAGCGCAGATCAATATATAGATTCCATTAAATTAACAAGTTTAAAAGTAGTCTGGTGAAAATAAACTGAGAGATAGTGAATATGTTTTTGCAACAGTAAATGAAAGCAGTCTAAAATAGATTAGATGAATAAATCAGCGATACCTGATAAACTGAAAAGGCACAGTAGGAGTTTAGATTTAATTCATGTTGACAGAATTTTCATGAGGATAAACGCTGGGACAACTCTAGCAGTCATCAAGGGCATCTGCTGCATGCTGTGCGATCAAAAGCAGGCCATACAAGCAAGATGCTCCAAAAATACACAAGAACTGAAAGCGGTTTTGAGGAAGTGACTAAAATAACTTCTAACCACCCTGTCAGTCTGCAAATCAATGCCAATGAAGGAGGCCTCATGTCATAAATTGTAAGAGTACTTCACTTGCAAGTCTCTCGAAAGCTTAATTTGATGTCAGCCTTTAATTATCGCATTTATGAGATTCATGGATCCCTCAGAGGTGCTAACGGTTATGTATTGTGATAGTTATGACAGTTACCGTTCTGTTGAGTGCCAGCTCGGCTTATCTGAAGTGTATTTACTGAGCATAAACAGCTTCTTCACAATAAATCTGGGGAGCAGCCAAATGGATATACAGTTACAGATCATACTCACTATAGCACAAGCTGCAGTCGTGTTTAATCAAGCGCTCATAAATAATACAAGCATGCTCCCTTGCCACACAACCCACACACAATTCAGTATTTTAACGCATCTAACCTCCTCTTTGGTGTCACGGTTTGATTGAATGATGTCTTTTTGATGCCTACTGATCCTGAGCTACTAAAACAAGATGATTGGGTTATTTGTCTGCTTCAGGGGATTCTGATGCTTCGGGACACATTTAAGGGCCCTGAATAGACAGCAGAACCACTGACTTTTCGCATGATTTAACTGACCTTTTGGAAATCTGATCATACAAATCAAACCACGTTCCTGTGATTTTGAATTTGTGAAACTTTTCTTCAGTTTTGAACCACTTGGACACTGTTTAAGCTGTTTACATGATCTTATGTGTTGGGCCATAATCGGTATCGGTATATGTTTGTGCATTTAAACACATAAATTCTGTATGTATGTATGTATGTATGTGTGTGTGTGTGCGTGTGTGTGTATATATATATATATAAAATTGTAAAATACACAAAAATACAAAAGTATTGAAAAAAACAATGATAGAGATAGTGAATGTAAGTGAAGTGCAAATTTGTCAAAAATATGTGTTTATAATATGTGTAAAACTCTATGGAAATAGTTCAAATGTGATTTCACATCAAATTTAACAAATTTATAGTGTGAACTCGGAGTAGGGTTTCTCCTGAGAAGCGAGAAATGGAACATCCACACCAATGGGAGATAACGTTATAATTATATTAACAGTGCACACTTTCAAGTTGGATGTATTTAGACTGGCTGGCAATGTGTTAATCTTCCATCAGCCTGAAAAAAATCTCTCTGAAAGTGTTTCATATCACTTTTCTGTATTGTTATTAGCTGTGGCGTGAACGCACAATTTTCTTTATTGGGAAATTTATTGTTTTTGGTGTGACCAATCCTAGCAATGAGATAAATGAAACGAACTAAATAGCAATAACTTTATGTTTATGTGTTTTGAAAGTTGTCAGGGGCCCTAACAACGCCCAAAGTCTGCTTCTATTCTGGGTTTAGGGTCCGAGCAGGACTCGAGCGCTCTCTTGACGGGCCATTTAACAGCAGCCATGTGAACACAAGAAGCTCATCATGAATGGAGGAGCGGGCACACCTCCTCAACCCCATTGTCCCAACGTAAAAATCCGCTTAGGCACCCGGCGGTAATAAATTTAGCCGCAGATGCGCGAGAATAAAAGATGAATGCGATCTGTAATCCGCAACACCTGCTCCGCCGCCGGATCGGTAACGGCACTCCAAACAAAGGCTCGAGCTGGAATTAAAGTGCTTAATTAAAAGGCCACTGATCAGTGCGCTATTTATAGACGCACGGCGGGGAGACTCTCCTGGGTTATTTCGGTTTTAGCGAGTCGAAAGGAAAACATCGTTCGCTCGTTTAATAAACACGGAGGCTGCCCTACTGCTCGCCGTTTTCCCATTTAAGACGAGCCTTGTCAGAGCTGCGCTGCTGTCTTGTCTTATCTTTTTTTGAGGACTGGGAGACGTGCCTGGGTTCTCAATCTCGCGCTGACATTGCGCATGCGTGATCCGGCCGCGGCGCCTAGATGCAGCTGTGGGATGCGGAGAGGGGAGTCCTGACTCTGCGCGGTTGATGTTAACCTCTTTCTGGGGCCGAGCAAACGCAGCGGGTGGTCTGTTCCCTGGAGACCGCCTTGAGGAGGGAGGAGAGAGAGCGAGGGAGAGAAAAGAGGAGGCGCTCGTTACAACAGTCACCAACCTGTGGATGGTGGCGGCGCGTGCTGCGGATTAGAGACAGTCTCGCGCTGGGGTCAGTGCTCGCGAGCCCGTCTCGAGGCGCGACGGTTGCCGCCAGGACCGCGACCACAAGTGCCAGACATGCGCTACTTGTGAAGAAGAGCTCTGGCTGTATGAATGGCACCGCTATGGACGAAGTCCCGTTTCCCAGAGTCCGCACGCGGCGGAGGAAAAGTCGCTGCCTGGCCGGCGCGTGCGAGCGCGAGTTTGACTGCAAGGAGCTCGAGACTCTCTTCCAGAAGTACAACCTGAAGCTCGAGCAGACCGCGACGCTCAAAGCGCTGGCCATCCTCATTCTCGCCGCGTCCGCGCTGGCGCTCGTGGAGCTGCTCTCCGCCGGCTCGCGCTTCACCGTGTCCAAGGGCTCGCACCCGGTCCACTGCGTCATCTTCACCTCACTCTTCATCGTCACCAACGTCAAATATCTGCAGGTCACGCAGCTGCAGCAGATCGCGCGGCTCGCGCTGCTTTTCAGCTTCACGTTCGCGTTGCTCTGTTGCCCGTTTCCTCTCGTGCTGGGTCACGGGACGCAGGGCGCGCAGGGGCCTGACGCACCGAGCGCAACACCTGAGCAAGGTGTCTGGCAGCTGATGCTCGTTACGTTCGTTGCCTACTCTCTGCTACCGGTCAGGACGCTCTTGGTGGTTTTGTTCGGCATCCTTGTAGCTGCGTCTCATTTCATCGTGACGGCGACATCGGTAACGGCGCGTAGACCTCGCGTGTGGACACCGGTAAGTTGTGTCATTGCACGTTCCATCCCTAAAAAAAAATCGCATTTATTGCTTTTGGCGTGTCATATAGGGTGATGCACTAGCGATTAGCGCGCTCGGTGGAGCATGAGGGCTGTGGGCGCACGCACTGCACGTGCACACAGGTGCCGTGAAAAGCGCGCAAAGGCCAGTCTAACTTCAGCACCACTGAGGATGGACAGCTCCTAGAGAGAGCAGTCAGTCAGAAACCCATCAGAACGTATTTTATGAAAAAGAAACCACAAAATTCAAACAGAAAGTCAGTTAGTGGTTAATTCAAAAATATGTGTACGTTTACAACTTAATTATTGTAGTTTAGCCAACATAAAATTAAAGAATTATCTGAATTGTGTACATTTTAAATGCCAATTTTGAATCACTTCCAACATTGATAAAAAAAAAAAATCGATTTAATTTTATTAAGAATATCAGACTGAAATGATTTGGATGTTTCAATAGCTTGCACAGCTTCTGTGCCAAAGTTAGCGTAATAATACTATAAACTAAAAATGTGTTTTATCTTCAGCTTTAGCAGTCAGAATTTTACTGTGAGATGACATGCTATTTTATTTTCTGTCCTGACACAACAAATGACTCTAATACCCAATAGTGGAATAACCTTTGAATTATTTATTTATTTATTTATTACATGCTTGGCCAGTTGGAGATTTATGAAGATGTGTACAAAAAAATTATATTCAGGATAAATAAAGCTTCAGTGATAAAGCTGTAAATTGTTTTCATTTAAAGTTTTCCTCTAACTGGGACTATATTCCTTTTCCCCTTAAATTAATTTTCTTCCAGCCAGCATAATAGTGATACAATTAAGCAGAATCACATGTGCAAGAGTGCTGTTGTGCTAAATGTCAGCACAGCTTTGGCCATAAACACAAGGCTGCAGGTCTGATATTCAGTACTACAGCACAACTGTTTTATACAGTTCAGTATGTTTCAGACACAAATAAATAAGAAAAGATCAAATGGAAGATAAAATATTTTTTTTGAAAATGTCTGTTCGATCTACATTCTTCAAAATATTGTATATTCTTTTGTGTTCCACAGAACAAATAAAGTGATACAGGTTTAAAATAACACGAGAGAGTAAATAATGACAGAATCTCAATTTTTGAAACTCTTCTGCCAGCTGTTTATGTTTGCTATGTGCTTTTGCTGAGGTCAAATTGATTCAAAACAGAAACAACATTTCTGAAATAGATACCAGTCACAGAGGGATAAGGCTCCACTAACAGAAGTGAGTTTTGATTAGGTTAGAGAAACATAATTAAAGAAATTGACATGAAAATAAGAGGCTAATTTCAATATCACTACTGTTATTGTTATACATACATCAATGGTGTCTCTAAAACATTAAACAGTGTAAATCTAAACAGAACAAGAAAGATCAAATGAAAGGAGTGAGGCTGTAAACAGAGCAAGATATTAATCTTAATATGGAGAGTATTTGTATGCACTGACCTTTCATTTAATCTGGCAGACTGACAAAATGACAGTTCAGCTTGTAACCTCTACGCCTCTGATTTACCGAACGCCGTGACAGTTTCACATGTCTCGCTACATCCTTGCTGGATGCGAAATGATGTTTGTGACAACCGCTCACACAGGAATTGCAGCTTCCGTCATCAAAAACCAAACCTGTGAGAACAGGGACTAGATTTGGTGACCTACTAAGCCATGATTTCATCGAAAAGACCGGTAGAGTGCCTAAAATCCAATCAAAACTCTCCAAAGACCTTAAGCAAAGAGGATCAACATAAACTCATTAAAAACACCTGATCTAAAAATATCAGCATGCCACTTCACATTAAAACAGCAGCATCGCACAGCACACAGCATATACGGTATTTCATTATTGCTCTCCAAACTTCAAGAGCACTTCACATCTAGACACAAGTGTCACTGTTCACATGCTGAGTTAATGAGGTTTTTATTCACAACCTCTCACTCAGACTGTCACAGCGTAACCTTGATGGACATCATGCATTAATATACAGGACGGTCAGCTGTCTATAAGACAATCACATGACTTTAAATCCTTGATCAATGATAACCAATCAATAGCCAAAACCAATTATCAAACTGGCCACTATGGAAGATTGTTTCCACCACTGGATAAAAAATAAATAAATAAAAAAGGTAATTGTGTAACTTTTTAGCTCACAGTTCTGACTTTTTTTTTCACAATACTGAGGAGAATTGTGAGATATAAACTTAAAATTGTGAGATATAAATTCAGAATTGTGACGTATAAACAGAATTTTAAGATATAAATTCAGAATTGCAAGATATAAAAGCAGAAAATGTGAGATATAAACTCAGAATTGCAAGATATAAACAAAATTGTCAGATATAAATTCAGAATTGCAAAACAGAATTGTATAAAGGTCCTATAGGTCAGGATATAGGCCCTAAACTCAGAATTTAGAGGTATAATAAACACAGAATTGTGAGATATAAACTCAGAATTGCAAGATATAAATGCAGAAATGTGAGATATAAACTCAGAATTGCAAGATATAAATGCAGAAATGTGAGATATAAACTAATAATTGCAAGAAATAAATGCAGAAATGTGAGATATAAATTCAGAATTGCAAGATATAAACAAAATTGTCAGATATAAACTCAGAATTGCAAGATATAAATGCAGAAATGACAATTTTGTTTATATCTTGCAATTCTGAGTTCAATTCACAAAAAAAATGTGATATACAGTATAAACTCAGAATTGCAAGATATAAACAAAATTGTGAGATATAAACTCAGAATTGCAAGATATAAATGCAGAAATGTGAGATATAATCTCAGAATTGCAAGATATAAACAAAACTGAGATATAAACTCAGAACTGCAAGATATAAACAAAATTGTGAGATATAAACTCAGAATTGCATGATATAAATGCAGAAATGTGAGATATAAACTCAGAATTGTGAGATATAATCTCAGAACTGTAAGATATAAACACACAATTCTGAGAATAAAAGTCTGAATTGTGAGATATAAACTTGCAGTTATGAAAAAAGTCAGAATTGTGAGATAAAAAGTCACCATTACCTTTTCTATTTTTTATTCTGTAGCAGAAACAACAACAAAAAAACTGAATTGCAAGATGTAAACTCAGAATTCTGAGAAATAAAATGTGAGAAAGTTGGAATTCTGTGTTTATATCTTGAAATTCAGACTTCTAAAACTCGCAATTATTATAGAAAAAGTCAAAATTGCATGTTTTATATCTCTGAATTCCCTTTTCTCAGAATTGCAAGGAAAAAAGTCTGAATTGTGAGATAAACTCAGAATTGCAAGATATAATTGCAGAATGTCGAGGTATAAACTCAGAATTCTCAATTTTGAGAAGAAATATCTGCATTTTAAGATATAAATGTGCAATTGTCAGGATTGTGAGATAAAATATTTGCAATTACCTTTTTTTAAAACAACAACAACAGCACTGAGGGAACGTTTACACTAGTGCGTTTTCTTTTTAAAACACAGAATCGCAAAACCAAAACGGAGAATTTTGAAACCGATGGCGTTGCTGCCCACATTCGCTTAGCATATCCTTGACGACCGTGTAAACAATAACACCATGCTCATTGTTTTATTGGCACGAATGGTCATGTGACATGCGTTTTCGGTTGTGTAGTGTGGATGGAGATAGTTTCTGAAAAGCAGTGAAAACGCCAGTGTAGACGAGGATCATTTTCATTTGACATTTTTTTAAATTTTAAAACAAAAACACACTAGTGGAAACAGGGCCTGAATTGCGAAATGTAAGCTCAGATTTCTTAGGGAAAAAAAAGAAAGAAAGTTCAAATTCTGAGTTTATATTTTTCATATTTCATCTCATATTTCTTTTTTTCTCAGAATTGTGAAAAAAAAGTCTGAATTATGATATATAAAATTCACAATTACCTTTTTTTTTCATTCCATGGCAGAAATTGCTTATTAGCCTTGTTAGCTAATTTGTAAACCTCATAACCTTGCTAAGGTTGTGTAATAATGTCACTGCTTTGTGCTATTTAGCAAATAGCCTTCACTTTCATTTATAAAGGGCCTGTTAAAAGAATCCATAGACTAATTGAAGGGATTTTGGGTAATCAAATTTTCTGTTGCTCTATAAATGAAAAATACAAAGCCCTTAATAGGCGCCCGTTTGAAGTGACGTGTCTCAAAAGCCAGGCAATTGCTGATTCTTTCGGTCACAGAAGCTAATCCGTAGAGATTCTCAGGCTATCTAGCGTGCGGGGTTTGTGTCCGTCTTCACGCTCGAGTTTATCATCTCAGGATGGATTGAAATAAATTAACCTGCTGGCACCGTTCTCGGCATCTGTTTCCGTCTCTCCTTCAAGCTAGTTTCGCTCTTTGCCCCCATTTTTCACTCTCGTTCACACACACACACACACACACCCACCCACCCACCAGTACGCCACTCCTAATCACTGAAAGTTCGTATTCAGTCGCCGAATGTTGTTTAAATGTCAGAATCCTTCAGCATGGTCTGATAAACAGAGATAGTCACACAAACCCTGTTATTTTTCTCTCTCTGTGTTTGTAGCTGGTAGCAAATGCAGTGTTGCTGGTCGGCGTGAATCTGTCTGGTGTGTTTGTGAGAGTCCTTACTGAGCGCGTCCAGAGGAAGGCCTTCCTACAGGCCAGAAACTGCATCCAACAGCGCCTGCAACTAGAGGACGAGAACGAGAAGCAGGTCAGACTTTCACGACATGTGAGCTGGCATACACACAAACAAACAGCTGCATGTTTTCGATAAAATTATCAGCTGTTTCATTTTCTCCCACAAGTTAAAGTTGCAGTTTTGACAGGTAATTTACACCTTGCAAGATTGCTTTCACCCCGCCCCCCCCCCACTACCACACACACTCACACACAGATGCATGTATGCTAAGACACACAAAACAGCTGTGAGATCGGGTCTAAGGTCAGGTGCTTGACTTAGTTGGTATTCAGGCTGTATGCAACTTTAATGCCATTACAGCCCACCAAAAGCCCCTCAGAACAGGCTCTCGATGCTACTGAGTAATGGCTTAGCATTTTTTATTCGGCTTACTAGCTGCAAATGTAAACTTCTGAGTCAACGTGAAATCATTATAGATCCTTTTTAGTTTCTTAATGTATGCTTTATTGTGTATAATTTAGCAGTACATGTTTTTGCAAAAGAAAAATACAGCTTGACTCAAAGTTGAATTGGAATTTAAATTGGAATGACAGGAACTGGAAATCAACGAATTGTAATTAAACAGGTAATGGCTTTCTGGAAATCAAGTGTACTTTTGTCTGGTCTAAAAGACCTACTGTACAGTGCAAAATTTGGGGTCAATAATTTTTTTTTTTAAGAAATTAATTTTTTAATACTTTATTCAGCAAGGATGCATTAAATTGATCAAAGGTGACAGCAAAGACATTGATACAAAAAAAAAATCAAATAAATGTTTTTGAACTTTCTATACCACAAAATGATTGAGTAGCACAACTGTTTTCAACGTTGATAATAAATGTTTCTTGAGCAGCAATTCAGCATATTAGAATGATTTCTGAAGGATCATATGACACTGCCTTACATAAAAGAAAAACATGCACTTTGAATTACTGTATATTAGAAAATATTTATTTAAAATTGTAATAATATTTTACAATATTACTGTTTTTACTATGTTTTTATTAAAATAAATGCAGCTTTGTTGAGCATATGAGACCATAAAAAATCTTACAGACCCCAAACATTTTAACGGTAGAGTTTAAAAAAACTAACAACTTTCAAACAAGGCTGTCACACTGACATTTAAAGTGTGTATTGATATTTAATTCTACTTCATTCAATTTTAGTGTAAATTCCAATTTGTTCTTGCTATCTCAGTTAAAAATGAAATTTTTTAAAAACCAATTTGATTCAATTCCCACCCCACATTTAAGTTTTTGGAAATTTGTTCTACAGTAAAATGAGTTGTGAATGAAATTCATTTTGATTTTAAAGTCAAAACAAATGTTTTTTTTTCTTATTTCTTTCCTTTCCTCCCCCCCTTTTTGAAATAATGCAGCCATCTAAAAAAGGTTAATTAATAAAATTGTAAAAAAAAAAAAAAAACGGTATTTGTTTTTCTGGCAGCATAAATTTTAGGGCAGCATAACAAACAGTTAAGCCAAAGCCTGAATATATTAAACAACTTCCATGTCTCCGTCTAGATACACAGCAGCACCTCTACTGTATAAGCCCAATCCTGAATGAAACAGGACTTTCTATACTTAGAGCAAACTCTTTGTCATACCTGTTGGCGTATTTGTGGGATGGATATTTCTGGAAAAAAAATGCACACACAGCAGATTGTGGTGCACTTATTCAAAGATTCTTTTGCAGCGGCACAAGCTACCGGAACAAGCCAGATCCACCATCCCACTTTATTTCTCAGTGAGACTGCTTCATCTTTCGCTGTCATTGTGGATTATATCAATGATAAAGAATGTGAATCAAATAGCAACATTAGCATAACTTATCTTCCTCGCCGAGCTCCGGGTAGATTGCAGTGGATAATTACTGAATGATTTATAAATGAAGTGGAGAGGGGCATAAGACGGAAAGATGCAAAACACACTCATACAAACTAAAGCGGAGAGGACACTTTCCCCTTGTTCCTTAGCGACTGAAAATTGGTTATAATTGTTTGCACATGACTCATCCACCTCCTACCCAACAAACTCCCTGAATAGAAGGTAACACCACCCACTCTATACATCACACCAAGCTGTACCACACAACTCTCTCTCTGACACACAAACTCTCACACACACATGTGCACTCGCTGCAGAGATATGGACCGGTCTGTCATCTTTCCATTTGGACATACAGATGATCTGTCATTTATGTGCACTAAAGTGCACATTCAGCAAGAATGGCTCATGTATTGATTTCAAAAGTTTGAGAGTTTCTCGCAAAGATGAATTAAATCACAAGGAGGGAGAATATTTGAGTAAAAAAAAAGTTTTGATTAAATGGAAATTTTAAATGGAAAAGGGGAGGCCAGAGAGACTCGATGTTTTGTTTCAACCTCTATAACTTTTTTTTTGTGCTTTGAATAATAGTAGGTATTATTTATAATAATAGTAAAGCTAATACTACTATTACTACAACTAATTCTAATAATATACAGTGGTGGCCAAAATATGAACACGGCATATTTAAGAGGTTTCAGTTTTTTTTGTTGAATTGGCCATTACAATACCCATAAAACGTACTATTACTGGAACTACCTGCGATGGAAGGAATCTGCTTGGAACATTGAAAATGATGCACTGGCCTCCTCAAAGTCTGGACCTCAACCCCATCAAGCAAATTTGGGGCAAGTTGGAAAACAAACTGGACAGATCTATTGTACATTCAAAGGAAAGCCTTTTGCTTGAGTTTCAGAAGGCATTGGATAACATTAGTTCTCAGGAAATATATTGACACTATGCCAGAGAGACGTGCTGCTGTATTTGCTGCAAAAGGTGGCCATACCCAATATTAAAGTTAAAAGTGGATAAAAACAGTACGACTCACTTCATCTGATATTTGTTGTGCTTAGAGCAACCATCTGCATGTTTCATGAACATTATGAAATGAAATCATGTTTTGGAGGCAAAAAAAGGTTAATATTTTCAGATCTGTCAGGTGTTCTAATAATTTTGGCCACCACTGTGTGTGTGTGTGTGTGTATATACTCTGAACAAAATTATAAACGCAACACTTTTGTTTTTGCCCCCATTTTTCTTATTATGTATATATAAATACACACACATACAGTATATATATTGAAAATATTTACATGTATTTACATGTATATATTTATAAAAAGTGTATCTAGTTTCCCCCAAATTTTCACAACAGTGATAAAAATAATTGTTTCTTTAGCAACAAATATAGATATCACATAGATATCCAGTTCCATATAACTATGATTTGGTCAACAAAGAAAAAACATTGAATGTATATGAAACAGACGCTAATGATTTTAATTTTCAAAGTTCTTAGACAATTATAGTCATGCTGCTACAAACTCTCAACCCAACTCTCAGCTCAACTTTTGAGTGCAGGCGAGTGACAAAGCAACCCGTTGGGTTTCTAAAACAGGTGGCATGGCTCGCTAGGATTTGCTCATCGAGAAGGCATTTATCACCTGCTTTTAGTAACGCATGGTTTGGCAATGAACTATATGCGTTTCCACGGAAACTTACCTTTGCCATGCCAACCAACTCCAACGCTCAGAACTGTGATCTCTCACAGAGATTTGGCCACTTTTACAGCTATCAGCGAGTTAATTAGATAAAACCCATACAGATAACAGAAGTGGCCGGTTTTAAACTAACAGTAACCATGCTACAATGGCCATCACAATCCTTTGAATGGGTTTTTTATGGAGCTGTTCAGTCGTGACATCAATTTGAAGACCAACTGGAAGGCCATGGCTTCCCTTGGAAATGTCCATGTCTGTGGTGAACATTACTTAAAGAGACTTTCACATTTGTTATGTAACATAAATTACATATTTGCATGTTTACATAAACAACAGTTTTCTGATTTGTCTTAATCTAAAATATGAGAGAGAGTTGATTTGTTGGTCATTTTTGTTCACTGCAGAATTCTCCTAATCCCATTTGTGTTATTTCATAGTTTGGTAACACTTTAATATAGGGACCAATTCTCACTATTAACTGCTTATTATTAGCATGCCTATTATTAACATATCGGCTGTTTATTAGTACTTATAAAACAACATATTCTGCATGACCATATTCTACATCCCTAATCCTACCCAATACCTACACTTAACAACTACCCTAACTATTTATAAGCAGAAAATTAAGAGTTTGTTATGACAAAAATCATAGTTAATGGTTTGTTAATAGCGAGAATAGGACCTTTAAATATAAATTATATAAATATAAAAATTGTGTATAAAAAAAAAATTGTGACCCATATTTTTAACGACTTTATATTGTTTTAAATTATGTGGAAATAGTAATGTTAAAGAATGAGTAAATTAATTCTGCAGAGTACTAGAATAATTTATTAGTTTATTCTTTAGTTCAATTTAACTCTTTCCCCACCATTGACGGAATATGGTTATACAGTAGGGGGAGCTATTAGATATCTTCTGAAAGAGTACTGAATCTCCGGATCAAAACACAGATGAAGAAGAAGCAGAAACAAGCGATTGCCTATGTAAGCAAATGCATACATAAAATAACGTGATTAAATGTTAAACAGCATATAAAACTTCCCAGCGTTACCAAATGAAATGTTGACCCAGTAAGTGGTGTAGGATTGTGTAAGCTTTGGAGGTGTTTCTGGAAGCGATCTACTCCATCTATGCTTTGATGTTTGCTCTGAATCCCTTTCGGACTTAGTCTGAAAAATGCTAATTTCGTTTTTTAATGAAACTTACTTACAACTTACCAAATGCGTTAAAGGGATAGTTCACCCAAAAATGAAAATTCTGTCATTAACTCACCCTCATACTGTTTCAAACCCGTAAGACCTCCGTTCATCTTCGGAACTCAAACTAAGATATTTTTGATGAAATCTGAGATTGAGAAGCAACTTACAGAAGAGAAATCGTTGAATAAAGTTATTTTTGATTTCTTTGCACACAAAAAGTATTCTCGTAGCTTCATAAGATAAAGGTTGAACCACTGATGTCACGTGGACTATTTTAACGATGTCCTTACTACCTTTCTGGGCCTTGAACATGGTAGTTGCGTTGCTGTCTATGGAGGGTCAGAAAGCTCTTGGATTTCATCAAAAATATCTTAATTTGTGTGTGAATAATTAATTACATCATTTTAATTTTTGGGTGAACTATCCCTTTAAGCTAGAAAAAAAAGTTTTTTTAATTTTTTTTTGTATTTTCTGTTGACATTGGTTGTTCAGATATTAATACAGCAAAATATTATGGGAGCCATGAAAATGATCAAAAAATGGCCACCAGAAAGAATCTTCCATAAGATATACATCCAACGACATGACAACGTCAGGTACAGAAAGAAAGAGAGAGAGTGTGTTTCAACAATCAAGCCATTCATGTTGAAAACCCACACTTATTCCATGAATGAAAGATGAGAGCACTACACATAGTTTTTTTTCCAGACTAGACAGACAGTGTCAATTCCATTGTACTTAAATTGTGATTGTGAATACTGAATCAGTGAGTCAATAAGAGTTAACAACTCTCCACTCACGCGCAGTCGTCTAAGTTCCTGAGTCTGGCTGCCAACCAAAGCTCGCACAGCGTATACGGCGCCCACAGCGCTAGTGCTATCAACTCAAGAGCTGCTCAATTAACCCACACTGCCCACACACGTGGAGAGACGGAGAGCGAGAGATGGAACAAGGCAGTGCTGGGGGCAAATTCACACAATAGCACATACACACATATACACACATATGCCATCTCAAAGACCCGTTCCAACCAAGAGATTGGTGAGTGAAAGATGATGCATGCAAGTAACTTTTCCATCATTAACTGACTGTCTAAAAGATGAGGTTAATGCAGGCCCAGCTCCAGATCAAAGATGAAGAGTGGGCTTTATCTGTAAGCGCTATAAAAGCTATATGTTTGTACTGTCATTTATATCTTGCTGCCATGTTTGCTTAGTTTCGAGATAAAGGTTTTATTAAGTTCATAACCTGAGTCAGAAATGCCATTTAACGAAAGACTCTGGAGCCATTAGTATATTACTGTAGTTTTGAATTTAGATTTTTGTTTTCTTTCATGTTTATTTTGAGTCCTTTCAAATTAGCTGATATTAGTGATTGTTTGTTTTAGTTTTTTTATAGTTTAGTTTATATTTAGATGTTATTTAAATCACAGCATTCCATTTTCATGTTAATGAAGTGTGTTATAAAATTTGAAATCTTTATATTCAGTAATACATAATCTAAGAGTAAAAAAATAATTTGTGATCATTTAAATTTTATTTTAACTGAAGTCAGCATAAAATGAAAATGCACTATCCCCCGGTTTCACAGACAAGGCTTAAGCTAGTCCCAGACTAAAATGCCTGTTTGAGCTGTCTCAACTGAAAATATCTTGCTCTGACATATCTTAAAATATGTCAGTATCATTGTTCTGTGTCAAGATGCACACCTGTAATGTTTTCTTCTAAGGCATTTTTGTAAAAGTTGCTTAAATATCTTAATTTAACTAAGGCCTTGTGAAACCGGGCCTAAATTTTCTAAATTCATGTAATCAGTCTGTCTTTTTTTTTATTTTTTTTTTATTTTTAATCAATATGTCATAATTTAATCTTCTGGTGAAACAATACTTCTCTCTGGTGGCGTACACTGAAAAAAAATAGTGTAGACATTATTTTCACTCAGAATTTGCAAGTAAATTGCATAAATAACTACAAAGAAATGACAAATAACACGCTGAAGTAAACAAAATTTTAAAAGACTGAAATAGTATTTTCTTCTAAAGACTCCTCCAATAATCTTTGTTTTATTTTACGACTTAAACGCCACACTTTTCGGTAACGCTTTAGATTACAACCCGCAAAGAACTACGTAAGTATATTGAATTTACGATGTACGTTTCTGTAATTATAGTGTACCTATAAAGCTGTAAGGAAACAATGTGTTACGTTTGGGTAATAAGGGGGTAACAACCAGATATGCAACCTGCAAAGAACTGCGCAAGTAAACTGAAGTTACAGTGTAACTTTTTTGTAATTATAGTGTACCTATTCAGTACCTCCGTGTAGGTATA